>NW_026646592.1:187500-446000 GCF_949987535.1 Balaenoptera acutorostrata
TTTAGGGGTCCAGCCATGGAGAAGAGCTTAGACACTAGGAGAAGATAAGGAACACACCCATTATCAAGAAATCACATTAGGATTCTCTTTTTAACCTGTTCCTGAAAACACTAGTGCTTAGGAATCCTATTGGAGGCAGAAGCAGTCAAGGGTAGCTTAGGGTTAGGGTTAGGTTTAGGGTGTGGGTTAGGGTACGGCTTAGGGTACGGCTTCGGGGAGGGGTTCGGGTAGGGCGTAGGGTATGGGTTAGGGTTAGGGTTAGCGCTAGTGTTAGGGTTAGGGCTCGGTTTAGGGTACGGGTTAGGATTAGGTTACGCGTGAGTGTTAGGGTAGGGGTTAGGGGTTAGGGTACGCGATAGGGTGAGGTTAGTTATTAAACCTATCCCACTCTCTAGATACCCCTTAGCACGAAAAGGAATATTATTTGGGGGTCCAGCCATGGAGAAGAGTTTAGACACTAGGAGAAGATAAGGAACACACCCATTATCAAGAAATCACATTAGGATTCTCTTTTTAACCTGTTCCTTAAAACACTAGTGCTTAGGAAATCTATTGGAGGCAGAAGCAGTCAAGGGTAGCTTAGTGTTAGGGTTAGGGTTAGGGTGAGGGTTAGGGTACGGCTTATGTACGGGTTCGGGGAGGGGTTCGGATAGGGCGTAGGGTATGGGTTAGGGTTAGGGTTAGGGTTATTGTAGGGGTTAGGGCTCGGTTTAGGATACGGGTTAGGATTAGGGTACGCGTTAGTGTTAGGGTAGGGGTTAAGGTTAGGGTACGCGATAGGGTGACGTTAGTTATTAAACCAATCCCACTCTCTAGATACCCCTTAGCACGTAAAGGAATATTATTTGGGGGTCCAGCCATGGAGAAGTGTTTAGACACTAGGAGAAGATAAGGAACACCCCCATTATCACGAAATCACATTAGGATCCTCTTTATAACCTGTTCTTTAAAACACTAGTGCTTAGGAAATCTATTGGAGGCAGAAGCAGTCAAGGGTAGCTTAGGGTTAGGGTTAGGGTTAGGGTTAGGGTTAGGGTATGGCTTACGGTACGGGTTTCGGGGAGGGGTTCGGGTAGGGCGTAGGGTATGGGTTAGGGTTAGGGTTAGTGTTAGGGTTCGGGCTCGGTTTAGGGTACGGGTTAGGATTAGGGTACGCGTTAGTGTTAGGGTAGGGTTTAGGGTTATGGTACGCACTAGGGTGAGGGTAGTTATTAAACCTATCCCACTCTCTAGATACCCCTTAGCACGTAAAGGAATATTATTTGGGGGTCCAGCCATGGAGAAGAGCTTAGACACTAGGAGAAGATAAGGAACACACCCATTATCAAGAAATCACATTAGGATTCTCTTTTTAACCTGTTCCTGAAAACACTAGTGCTTAGGAATCCTATTGGAGGCAGAAGCAGTCAAGGGTAACTTAGGGTTAGGGTTAGGTTTAGGGTGAGGGTTAAGGTACGGCTTAGGGTACGGGATCGGGGAGGGGTTCGGGTAGGGCGTAGGGTATGGGTTAGGGTTAGGGTTAGCGCTAGTGTTAGGGTTAGGGCTCGGTTTAGGGTACGGGTTAGGATTAGGTTACGCGTGAGTGTTAGGGTAGGGGTTAGGGTTAGGGTACGCGATACGGTGAGGTTAGTTATTAAACCTATCCCACTCTCTAGATACCCCTTAGCACGTAAAGGAATATTATTTGGGGGTCCAGCCATGGAGAAGAGTTTAGACACTAGGAGAAGATAAGGAACACACCCATTATCAAGAAATCACATTAGGATTCTCTTTTTAACCTGTTCCTTAAAACACTAGTGCTTAGGAAATCTATTGGAGGCAGAAGCAGTCAAGGGTAGCTTAGTGTTAGGGTTAGGGTTAGGGTGAGGGTTAGGGTACGGCTTAGGGTACGGGTTCGGGGAGGGGTTCAGGTAGGGCGTAGGGTATGGGTTAGGGTTAGGGTTAGGGTTATTGTAGGGGTTAGGGCTCGGTTTAGGATACGGGTTAGGATTAGGGTACGCGTTAGTGTTAGGGTAGGGGTTAGGGTTAGGGTACGCGATAGGGTGACGTTAGTTATTAAACCAATCCCACTCTCTAGATACCCCTAAGCACGTAAAGGAATATTATTTGGGGGTCCAGCCATGGAGAAGTGTTTAGACACTAGGAGAAGATAAGGAACACCCCCATTATCACGAAATCACATTAGGATCCTCTTTTTAACCTGTTCTTTAAAACACTAGTGCTTAGGAAATCTATTGGAGGCAGAAGCAGTCAAGGGTAGCTTAGGGTTAGGGTTAGGGTTAGGGTTAGGGTATGGCTTACGGTACGGGTTTCGGGGAGGGGTTCGGGTAGGGCGTAGGGTATGGGTTAGGGTTAGGGTTAGTGTTAGGGTTCGGGCTCGGTTTAGGTTACGGGTTAGGATTAGGGTACGCGTTAGTGTTAGGGTAGGGGTTAGGGTTATGGTACGCACTAGGGTGAGGGTAGTTATTAAACCTATCCCACTCTCTAGATACCCCTTAGCACGTAAAGGAATATTATTTGGGGGTCCAGCCATGGAGAAGAGTTTAGACACTAGGAGAAGATAAGGAACACACCCATTATCAAGAAATCACATTAGGATTCTCTTTTAAACCTGTTCCTTAAAACACTAGTGCTTAGGAAATCTATTGGAGGCAGAAGCAATCAAGGGTAGCTTAGGGTTAGGGTTAGAGTTAGGGTGAGGGTTAGGGTACGGCTTAGGGTATGGGTTCGGGGAGGGGTTTGGGTAGGGCGTAGGGTATGGGTTAGGGTTAGGGTTAGGGTTAGTGTTAGTGTTAGGGCTCGGTTTAGGGTACGGGTTAGGATTAGGGTACGCGTTAGGGTTAGGGTAGCGGTTAGGGTTAGGGTACGCTTTAGGGTGAGTGTAGTTATTAAACCTATCCCACTCTCTAGATACCCCTTAGCACGTAAAGGAATATTATTTGGGGGTCCAGCCATGGAGAAGAGCTTAGACACTAGGAGAAGATAAGGAACACACCCATTATCAAGAAATCACATTAGGATTCTCTTTTTAACCTGTTCCTTAAAACACTAGTGCTTAGGAAATCTATTGGAGGCAGAAGCAGTCAAGGGTAACTTAGGGTTAGGGTTAGGTTTAGGGTGAGGGTTAGGGTACGGCTTAGGGTACGGGATCGGGGAGGGGTTCGGGTAGGGCGTAGGGTATGGGTTAGGGTTAGGGTTAGCGCTAGTGTTAGGGTTAGGGCTCAGTTTCGGGTACGGGTTAGGATTAGGGTACGCATTAGGGTTAGGGTAGGGGTTAGTGTTAGGGTACGCGTTAGGGTTAGGGTTAGGGTTAGGGCTCGGTTTAGGGTAAGGGTTAGGATTAGTGTACGCGTTAGTGTTAGGGTAGGGGTTAGGGTTAGGGTACGCGATAGTGTGAGGTTAGTTATTAAACCTATCCCACTCTCTAGATACCCCTTAGCACGTAAAGGAATATTATTTGGGGGTCCAGCCATGGAGAAGAGTTTAGACACGAGGAGAAGATAAGGAACACACCCATTATCACGAAATCACATTAGGATTCTCTTTTTAACCTGTTCCTTAAAACACTAGTGCTTAGGAAATCTATTGGAGGCAGAAGCAGTCAAGGGTAGCTTAGGGTTAGGGTTAGGGTTAGGGTGAGGGTTAGGGTACGGCTTAGGGTACGGGTTCGGGGAAGGGTTCGGGTTGGGCGTAGGGTATGGGTTAGGGTTAGGGTTAGGGTTAGTGTTAGGGATAGGGCTCGGTTTAGGGTACGGGTTAGGATTAGGGTACGCGTTAGTGTTAGGGTAGGGGTTAGGGTTAGGGTATGCGATAGGGTGAGGTTAGTTATTAAACCTATCCCACTCTCTAGATACCCCTTAGCAAGTAAAGGAATATTATTTGGGGGTCCAGCCATGGAGAAGAGTTTAGACACGAGGAGAAGATAAGGAACACACCCATTATCAAGAAATCACATTAGGATTCTCTTTTTAACCTGTTCCTTAAAACACTAGTGCTTAGGAAATCTATTGGAGGCAGAAGCCGTCAAGGGTAGCTTAGGTTTAGGGTTAGGGTTAGGGTGAGGGTTAGGGTACGGCTTAGGGTATGGGTTCAGGGAGGGTTTCGGGTAGGGCGTAGGGTATGTGTTAGGGTTAGGGTTAGGGTTAGTGTTAGGGTTAGGGCTCGGTTTAGGGTACGGGTTAGGATTAGGGTACGCGTTAGGGTTAGGGTAGGTGTTAGGGTTAGGGTACGCGTTAGGGTGAGGGTAGTTATTAAACCTATCCCACTCTCTAGATACCCCCTAGCACGTAAAGGAATATTATTTGGGGGTCCAGCCATGGAGAAGTGTTTAGACACTAGGAGAAGATAAGGAACACACCCATTATCACGAAATCACATTAGGATCCTCCTTTTAACCTGTTCCTTAAAACACTAGTGCTTAGGAAATCTATTGGAGGCAGAAGCAGTCAAGGGTAGCTTAGGGTTAGGGTTAGGGTTAGGGTGAGGGTTAGGGTATGGCTTAGGGTACGGGTTTCGGGGAGGGGTTCGTGTAGGGCGTAGGGTATGGGTTAGGGTTAGGGTTAGTGTTAGGGTTCGGCCTCGGTTTAGTGTACGGGTTAGGATTAGGGTACGCGTGAGTGTTAGGGTAGGGGTTAGGGTTAGGGTACGCGATAGGGTGAGGTTAGTTATTAAACCTATCCCACTCTCTAGATACCCCTTAGCACGTAAAGGAATATTATTTGGGGGTCCAGCCATGGAGAAGAGTTTAGACACTAGGAGAAGATAAGGAACACACCCATTATCAAGAAATCACATTAGGATTCTCTTTTTAACCTGTTCCTTAAAACACTAGTGCTTAGGAAATCTATTGGAGGCAGAAGCAGTCAAGGGTAGCTTAGTGTTAGGGTTAGGGTTAGGGTGAGGGTTAGGGTACGGCTTAGGGTACGGGTTCGGGGAGGGGTTCGGGTAGGGCGTAGGGTATGGGTTAGGGTTAGGGTTAGGGTTAGTGTTAGGGTTAGGGCTCGGTTTAGGATACGGGTTAGGATTAGGGTACGCGTTAGTGTTAGGGTAGGGGTTAGGGTTAGGGTACGCGATAGGGTGACGTTAGTTATTAAACCAATCCCACTCTCTAGATACCCCTTAGCACGTAAAGGAATATTATTTGGGGGTCCAGCCATGGAGAAGTGTTTAGACACTAGGAGAAGATAAGGAACACCCCCATTATCACGAAATCACTTTAGGATCCTCTTTTTAACCTGTTCTTTAAAACACTAGTGCTTAGGAAATCTATTGGAGGCAGAAGCAGTCAAGGGTAGCTTAGGGTTAGGGTTAGGGTTAGGGTTAGGGTTAGGGTATGGCTTACGGTACGGATTTCGGGGAGGGGTTCGGGTAGGGCGTAGGGTATGGGTTAGGGTTAGTGTTAGTGTTAGGGTTCGGGCTCGGTTTAGGGTACGGGTTAGGATTAGGGTACGCGTTAGTGTTAGGGTAGGGGTTAGGGTTATGGTACGCACTAGGGTGAGGGTAGTTATTAAACCTATCCCACTCTCTAGATACCCCTTAGCACGTAAAGGAATATTATTTGGGGGTCCAGCCATGGAGAAGAGTTTAGACACTAGGAGAAGATAAGGAACACACCCATTATCAAGAAATCACATTAGGATTCTCTTTTAAACCTGTTCCTTAAAACACTAGTGCTTAGGAAATCTATTGGAGGCAGAAGCAATCAAGGGTAGCTTAGGGTTAGGGTTAGAGTTAGGGTGAGGGTTAGGGTACGGCTTAGGGTATGTGTTCGGGGAGGGGTTTGGGTAGGGCGTAGGGTATGGGTTAGGGTTAGGGTTAGGGTTAGTGTTAGTGTTAGGGCTCGGTTTAGGGTACGGGTTAGGATTAGGGTACGCGTTAGGGTTAGGGTAGCGGTTAGGGTTACGGTACGCTTTAGGGTGAGTGTAGTTATTAAACCTATCCCACTCTCTAGATACCCCTTAGCACGTAAAGGAATATTATTTGGGGGTCCAGCCATGGAGAAGAGCTTAGACACTAGGAGAAGATAAGGAACACACCCATTATCAAGAAATCACATTAGGATTCTCTTTTTAACCTGTTCCTTAAAACACTAGTGCTTAGGAAATCTATTGGAGGCAGAAGCAGTCAAGGGTAACTTAGGGTTAGGGTTAGGTTTAGGGTGAGGGTTAGGGTACGGCTTAGGGTACGGGATCGGGGAGGGGTTCGGGTAGGGCGTAGGGTATGGGTTAGGGTTAGGGTTAGCGCTAGTGTTAGGGTTAGGGCTCAGTTTCGGGTACGGGTTAGGATTGGGGTACGCATTAGGGTTAGTGTAGGGGTTAGTGTTAGGGTACGCGTTAGGGTTAGGGTTAGGGTTAGGGCTCGGTTTAGGGTAAGGGTTAGGATTAGTGTACGCGTTAGTGTTAGGGTACGGGTTAGGGTTAGGGTACGCGATAGTGTGAAGTTAGTTATTAAACCTATCCCACTCTCTAGATACCCCTTAGCACGTAAAGGAATATTATTTGGGGGTCCAGCCATGGAGAAGAGTTTAGACACGAGGAGAAGATAAGGAACACACCCATTATCACGAAATCACATTAGGATTCTCTTTTTAACCTGTTCCTTAAAACACTAGTGCTTAGGAAATCTATTGGAGGCAGAAGCAGTCAAGGGTAGCTTAGGGTTAGGGTTAGGGTTAGGGTGAGGGTTAGGGTACGGCTTAGGGTACGGGTTCGGGGAAGGGTTCGGGTTGGGCGTAGGGTATGGGTTAGGGTTAGGGTTAGGGTTAGTGTTAGGGTTAGGGCTCGGTTTAGGGTACGGGTTAGGATTAGGGTACGCGTTAGGGTTAGTGTAGGGGTTAGGGTTAGCGTACGCGTTAGGGTGAGGGTAGTTATTAAACCTATCACACTCTCTAGATACCCCTTAGCACGTAAAGGAATATTATTTGGGGGTCCAGCCATGGAGAAGAGTTTAGACACGAGGAGAATATAAGGAACACACCCATTATCAAGAAATCACATTAGGATTCTCTTTTTAACCTGTTCCTTAAAACACTAGTGCTTAGGAAATCAATTGGAGGCAGAAGCAGTCAAGGGTAGCTTAGTGTTAGGGTTAGGGTTAGGGTTAGGGTTAGGGTTAGGGTTAGGGTTCGGGCTCGGTTTAGGGTAGGGGTTAGGATTAGGGTACACGTTAGTGTTAGGGTAGGGGTTAGGGTTATGGTACGCACTAGGGTGAGGGTAGTTATTAAACCTATTCCACTCTCTAGATACCCCTGAGCACGTAAAGGAATATTATTTGGGGGTCCAGCCATGGAGAAGAGTTTAGACACTAGGAGAAGATAAGGAACACACCCATTATCAAGAAATCACATTAGGATTCTCTTTTTAACCTGTTCCTTAAAACACTAGTGCTTAGGAAATCTATTAGAGGCAGAAGCAGTCAAGAGTAGCTTAGGGTTAGGGTTAGGGTTAGGGTGAGGGTTAGGGTATGGCTTAGGGTACGGGTTCGGGTAGGGCGTAGGGTATGGGTTAGGGTTAGGGTTAGGGTTAGTGTTAGGGTTAGGGCTCGGTTTAGGGTACGGGTTAGGATTAGGGTACGCGTTAGGGTTAGGGTAGGGGTTAGGGTTAGCTTTCGCGTTAGGGTGAGGGTAGTTATTAAACCTATCACACTCTCTAGATACCCCTTAGCACGTAAAGGAATATTATTTGGGGTTCCAGCCATGGAGAAGAGTTTAGACACGAGGAGAAGATAAGGAGCACACCCATTATGAACAAATCACATTAGGATTCTCTTTTTAACCTGTACCTTAAAACACTAGTGCTTAGGAAATCTATTGGTGGCAGAAGCAGTCAATGGTAGCTTAGGGTTAGGGTTAGGGTTAGGGTGAGGGTTAGGGTACGGCTTAGGGTACGGGTTCGGGGAGGGGTTCGGGTAGGGCGTAGGGTATGGGTTAGGGTTAGGGTTAGGGCTAGTGTTAGGGTTAGGGCTCGGTTTAGGGTACGGGTTAGGATTAGGGTACGCGTTAGTGTTAGGGTAGGGGTTAGGGTTATGGTACGCACTAGGGTGAGGGTAGTTATTAAACCTATCCCACTCTCTAGATACCCCTTAGCACGTAAAGGAATATTATTTGGGGGTCCAGCCATGGAGAAGAATTTAGACACTAGGAGAAGATAAGGAACACACCCATTATCAAGAAATCACATTAGGATTCTCTTTTTAACCTGTTCCTTAAAACACTAGTGCTTAGGAAATCTTTTGGAGGCAGAAGCAATCAAGGGTAGCTTAGGGTTAGGGTTAGAGTTAGGGTGAGGGTTAGGGTACGGCTTAGGGTACGGGTTCGGGGAGGGGTTTGGGTAGGGCGTAGGGTATGGGTTAGGTTTAGGGTTAAGGTTAGTGTTAGTGTTAGGGCTCGGTTTAGGGTACGGGTTAGGATTAGGGTACACGTTAGGGTTAGGGTAGCGGTTAGGGTTAGGGTACGCTTTAGGGTGAGAGTAGTTATTAAACCTATCCCACTCTCTAGATACCCCTTAGCACGTAAAGGAATATTATTTGGGGGTCCAGCCATGGAGAAGAGCTTAGACACTAGGAGAAGATAAGGAACACACCCATTATCAAGAAATCACATTAGGATTCTCTTTTTAACCTGTTCCTGAAAACACTAGTGCTTAGGAATCCTATTGGAGGCAGAAGCAGTCAAGGGTAGCTTAGGGTTAGGGTTAGGTTTAGGGTGAGGGTTAGGGTACGGCTTAGGGTACGGGTTCGGAGGGGGGTTCGGGTTGGGCGTAGGGTATGGGTTAGGGTTAGGGTTAGCGCTAGTGTTAGGGTTAGGGCTCGGTTTAGGGTACGGGTTAGGATTAGGTTACGCGTGAGTGTTAGAGTAGGGGTTAGGGTTAGGGTACGCGATAGGGTGAGGTTAGTTATTAAACCTATCCCACTCTCTAGATACCCCTTAGCACGTAAAGGAATATTATTTGGGGCTCCAGCCATGGAGAAGAGTTTAGACACTAGGAGAAGATAAGGAACACACCCATTATCAAGAAATCACATTAGGATTCTCTTTTTAAACTGTTCCTTAAAACACTAGTGCTTAGGAAATCTATTGGAGGCAGAAGCAGTCAAGGGTAGCTTAGGGTTAGGGTTAGGGTTAGGGTACGGCTTAGGGAACGGGTTCGGTGAGGGGTTCGGGTAGGGCGTAGTGTATGGGTTAGGGTTAGGGTTAGGGTTAGTGTTAGGGTTAGGGCTCGGTTTAGGGTACGGGGTAGGATTAGGGTACGCGTTAGGGTTAGGGTAGGGGTTAGGCTTAGGGTATGCGATAGGGTGAGGTTACTTATTAAACCTATCCCACTCTCTAGATACCCCTTAACACGTAAAGGAATATTATTTGGGGGTCCAGCCATGGAGAAGAGTTTAGACACTAGGAGAAAATAAGGAACACACCCATTATCAAGAAATCACATTAGGATTCTCTTTTTAACCTGTTCCTTAAAACACTAGTGCTTAGGAAATCTATTGGTGGCAGAAGCAGTCAAGGGTAGCTTAGGGTTAGGGTTAGGGTTAGGGTGAGGGTTAGGGTACGTCTTAGGGTACGGGTTCGGGGAGGGGTTCGGGTAGGGCGTAGGGTATGGGTTAGGGTTAGGGTTAGGGCTAGTGTTAGGGTTAGGGCTCGGTTTAGGGTACGGGTTAGGATTAGGGTACGCGTTAGTGTTAGGGTAGGGGTTAGGGTTATGGTACGCACTAGGGTGAGGGTAGTTATTAAACCTATCCCACTCTCTAGATACCCCTTAGCACGTAAAGGAATATTATTTGGGGGTCCAGCCATGGAGAAGAGTTTAGACACTAGGAGAAGATAAGGAACACACCCATTATCAAGAAATCACATTAGGATTCTCTTTTTAACCTGTTCCTTAAAACACTAGTGCTTAGGAAATCTTTTGGAGGCAGAAGCAATCAAGGGTAGCTTAGGGTTAGGGTTAGAGTTAGGGTGAGGGTTAGGGTACGGCTTAGGGTACGGGTTCGGGGAGGGGTTTGGGTAGAGCGTAGGGTATGGGTTAGGTTTAGGGTTAAGGTTAGTGTTAGTGTTAGGGCTCGGTTTAGGGTACGGGTTAGGATTAGGGTACGCGTTAGGGTTAGGGTAGCGGTTAGGGTTAGGGTACGCTTTAGGGTGAGAGTAGTTATTAAACCTATCCCACTCTCTAGATACCCCTTAGCACGTAAAGGAATATTATTTGGGGGTCCAGCCATGGAGAAGAGCTTAGACACTAGGAGAAGATAAGGAACACACCCATTATCAAGAAATCACATTAGGATTCTCTTTTTAACCTGTTCCTGAAAACACTAGTGCTTAGGAATCCTATTGGAGGCAGAAGCAGTCAAGGGTAGCTTAGGGTTAGGGTTAGGTTTAGGGTGAGGGTTAGGGTACGGCTTAGGGTACGGGTTCGGGGAGGGGTTCGGGTTGGGCGTAGGGTATGGGTTAGGGTTAGGGTTAGCGCTAGTGTTAGGGTTAGGGCTCGGTTTAGGGTACGGGTTAGGATTAGGTTACGCGTGAGTGTTAGAGTAGGGGTTAGGGTTAGGGTACGCGATAGGGTGAGGTTAGTTATTAAACCTATCCCACTCTCTAGATACCCCTTAGCACGTAAAGGAATATTATTTGGGGCTCCAGCCATGGAGAAGAGTTTAGACACTAGGAGAAGATAAGGAACACACCCATTATCAAGAAATCACATTAGGATTCTCTTTTTAACCTGTTCCTTAAAACACTAGTGCTTAGGAAATCTATTGGAGGCAGAAGCAGTCAAGGGTAGCTTAGTGTTAGGGTTAGGGTTAGGGTGAGGGTTAGGGTACGGCTTAGGGTACGGGTTCGGGGAGGGGTTCGGGTAGGGCGTAGGGTATGGGTTAGGGTTAGGGTTAGGGTTAGTTTTAGGGTTAGGGCTCGGTTTAGGATACGGGTTAGGTTTAGGGTACGCGTTAGTGTTAGGGTAGGGGTTAGGGTTAGGGTACGCGATAGGGTGAGGTTAGTTATTAAACCAATCCCACTCTCTAGATACCCCTTAGCACGTAAAGGAATATTATTTGGGGGTCCAGCCATGGAGAAGAGTTTAGACACGAGGAGAAGATAAGGAACACACCCATTATCAAGAAATCACATTAGGATTCTCTTTTTAAACTGTTCCTTAAAACACTAGTGCTTAGGAAATCTATTGGAGGCAGAAGCAGTCAAGGGTAGCTTAGGGTTAGGGTTAGGGTTAGGGTACGGCTTAGGGTACGGGTTCGGTGAGGGGTTCGGGTAGGGCGTAGTGTATGGGTTAGGGTTAGGGTTAGGGTTAGTGTTAGGGTTAGGGCTCGGTTTAGGGTACGGGGTAGGATTAGGGTACGCGTTAGGGTTAGGGTAGGGTTTAGGCTTAGGTTATGCGATAGGGTGAGGTTAATTATTAAACCTATCCCACTCTCTAGATACCCCTTAGCACGTAAAGGAATATTATTTGGGGGTCCAGCCATGGAGAAGAGTTTAGACACTAGGAGAAAATAAGGAACACACCCATTATCAAGAAATCACATTAGGATTCTCTTTTTAACCTGTTCCTTAAAACACTAGTGCTTAGGAAATCTATTGGAGGCAGAAGCAGTCAAGGGTAGCTTAGGGTTAGGGTTAGGGTTAGGGTGAGGGTTAGGGTATGGCTTAGGGTACGGGTTCGGGGAGGGGTTCGGGTAGGGCGTAGGGTATGGGTTAGGGTTAGGGTTAGGGTTAGTGTTAGGGTTAGGGCTCGGTTTAGGGTACGGGTTAGGATTAGGGTACGCGTTAGGGTTAGGGTAGGGGTTAGGGTTAGGGTACGCGTTAGGGTGAGGGTAGTTATTAAACCTATCCCACTCTCTAGATACCCCTGAGCACGTAAAGGAATATTATTTGGGGGTCCAGCCATGGAGAAGAGCTTAGACACTAGGAGAAGATAAGGAACACACCCATTATCAAGAAATCACATTAGGATTCTCTTTTTAACCTGTTCCTTAAAACACTAGTGCTTAGGAAATCTATTGGAGGCAGAAGCAGTCAAGGGTAGCTTAGGGTTAGGGTTAGGGTTAGGGTTAGTGTTAGGGTTAGGGCTCGGTTTAGGGTACGGGTTATGATTAGGGTACGTGTTAGTGTTAGGGTAGTTGTTAGGGTTAGGGTACGCTTTAGCGTGAGGGTAGTTATTAAACCTATCCCAGTCTCTAGATACCCCTTAGCACGTAAAGGAATATTATTTGGGGGTCCACCCATGGAGAAGAGTTTAGACACTAGGAGAAGATAAGGAACACACCCATTATCAAGAAATCACATTAGGATTCTCTTTTTAACCTGTTCCTTAAAACACTAGTGCTTAGGACATCTATTGGAGGCAGAAGCAGTCAAGGGTAGCTTAGGGTTAGGGTTAGGGTTAGGGTGAGGGTTAAGGTACGGCTTACGGTACGGGTTCGGGGAGGGGTTCGGGTAGGGCGTAGGCTATGTGTTAGGGTTAGGGTTAGGGCTAGTGTTAGGGTTAGGGCTCGATTTAGGGTACGGGTTAGGATTAGGGTATGCGTTAGGGTTAGGGTAGGGGTTAGGGTTAGGGTACGCGTTAGGGTGAGGGTAGTTATTAAACCTATCACACTCTCTAGATACCCCTTCGCACGTAAAGGAATATTATTTGGGGGTCCAGCCATGGAGAAGAGTTTAGACACGAGGAGAAGATAAGGAACACACCCATTATCAAGAAATCACATTAGGATTCTCTTTTTAACCTGTTCCTTAAAACACTAGTGCTTAGGAAATCTATTGGAGGCAGAAGCCGTCAAGGTTAGCTTAGGGTTAGAGTTAGGGTTAGGGTGAGGGTTAGGGTACGGCTTTGGGTACGGGTTCGGGGAGGGGTTCGGGTAGGGCGTAGGGTATGGGTTAGGGTTAGGGTTAGGGCTCGGTTTAGGGTACGGGTTAGGATTAGGGTACGCGTTAGTGTTAGGGTAGGGGTTAGGGTTAGGGTACGCTTTAGGGTGAGGGTAGTTATTAAACCTATCCCACTCTCTAGATACCCGTTAGCACGTAAAGGAATATTATTTGGGGGTCCAGCCATGGAGAAGGGTTTAGACACTAGGAGAAGATCAGGAACACACCCATTATCAAGAAATCACAATATGATTCTCTTTTTGAACTGTTCCTTAAAACACTAGTGCTTAGGAAATCTATTGGAGGCAGAAGCAGTCAAGGGTAGCTTAGGGTTAGGGTTAGGGTTAGGGTGAGGGTTAGGGTACGGCTTAGGGTACGGGTTCGGGGAGGGGTTCGGGTAGGGCGTAGGGTATGGGTTAGGGTTAGGGTTAGGGTTAGTGTTAGGGTTAGGGCTCGGTTTAGGGTACGGGTTAGGATTAGGGTACGCATTAGGGTTAGGGTAGGGGTTAGGGTTAGGGTACGCTTTAGGGTGAGGGTAGTTATTAAACCTATCCCACTCTCTAGATACCCCTTAGCACGTAAAGGAATATTATTTGGGGGTCCACCCATGGAGAAGAGTTTAGACACTAGGAGAAGATAAGGAACACACCCATTATCAAGAAATCACATTAGGATTCTCTTTTTAACCTGTTCCTTAAAACACTAGTGCTTAGGACATCTATTGGAGGCAGAAGCAGTCAAGGGTAGCTTAGGGTTAGGGTTAGGGTTAGGGTGAGGGTTAAGGTACGGCTTACGGTACGGGTTCGGGGAGGGGTTCGGGTAGGGCGCAGGCTATGTGTTAGGGTTAGGGTTAGGGCTAGTGTTAGGGTTAGGGCTCGATTTAGGGTACGGGTTAGGATTAGGGTATGCGTTAGGGTTAGGGTAGGGGTTAGGGTTAGGGTACGCGTTAGGGTGAGGGTAGTTATTAAACCTATCACACTCTCTAGATACCCCTTAGCACGTAAAGGAATATTATTTGGGGGTCCAGGCATGGAGAAGAGTTTAGACACGAGGAGAAGATAAGGAACACACCCATTATCAAGAAATCACATTAGGATTCTCTTTTTAACCTGTTCCTTAAAACACTAGTGCTTAGGAAATCTATTGGAGGCAGAAGCCGTCAAGGGTAGCTTAGGGTTAGAGTTAGGGTTAGGGTGAGGGTTAGGGTACGGCTTTGGGTACGGGTTCGTGGAGGGGTTCGGGTAGGGCGTAGGGTATGGGTTAGGGTTAGGGTTAGGGCTCGGTTTAGGGTACGGGTTAGGATTAGGGTACGCGTTAGTGTTAGGGTAGGGGTTAGGGTTAGGGTACGCTTTAGGGTGAGGGTAGTTATTAAACCTATCCCACTCTCTAGATACCCGTTAGCACGTAAAGGAATATTATTTGGGGGTCCAGCCATGGAGAAGTGTTTAGACACTAGGAGAAGATCAGGAACACACCCATTATCAAGAAATCACAATATGATTCTCTTTTTGAACTGTTCCTTAAAACACTAGTGCTTAGGAAATCTATTGGAGGCAGAAGCAGTCAAGGGTAGCTTAGGGTTAGGGTTAGGGTTAGGGTGAGGGTTAGGGTACGGCTTAGGGTACGGGTTCGGGGAGGGGTTCGGGTAGGGCGTAGGGTATGGGTTAGGGTTAGGGTTAGGGTTAGTGTTAGGGTTAGGGCTCGGTTTAGGGTACGGGTTAGGATTAGGGTACGCATTAGGGTTAGGGTAGGGGTTAGGGTTAGGGTACGCTTTAGGGTGAGGGTAGTTATTAAACCTATCCCACTCTCTAGATACCCCTTAGCACGTAAAGGAATATTATTTGGGGGTCCAGCCATGGAGAAGAGTTTAGACACTAGGAGAAGATAAGGAACACACCCATTATCAAGAAATCACAATATGATTCTCTTTTTAAACTGTTTCTTAAAACACTAGTGCTTAGGAAATCTATTGGAGGCAGAAGCAGTCAAGGGTAGCTTAGGGTTAGGGTTAGGGTTAGGGTGAGGGTTAGGGTACGGCTTAGGGTACGAGTTCAGGGAGGGGTTCGGGTAGGGCGTAGGGTATGGGTTAGGGTTAGGGTTAGGGTTAGTGTTAGGGTTAGGGCTCGGTTTAGGGTACGGGTTAGGATTAGGGTACGCGTTAGGGTTAGGGTAGGGGTTAGGGTTAGGGTACGCGTTAGGGTGAGGGTAGTTATTAAACCTATCCCACACTCTAGGTACCCCTTAGCACGTAAAGGAATATTATTTGGGGATCCAGCCATGCAGAAGAGTTTAGACACTAGGAGAAGATAAGGAACACACCCATTATCAAGAAATCACATTAGGATTCTCTTTTTAACCAGTTCCTTAAAACACTAGTGCTTCGGAAATCTATTGGAGGCATACGCCGTCAAGGGTAGCTTAGGGTTAGGGTTAGGGTTAGGGTGAGAGTTAGGGTATGGCTTAGGGTACGGGTTCGGGGAGGGGATCAGGTAGGGCGTAGGGTATGGGTTAGGGTTAGGGTTAGGGTTAGGGCTCGGTTTAGGGTACATGTTAGGATTAGGGTACGCGTTAGAGTTAGGGTAGGGGTTAGGGTTAGGGTACGCGTTAGGGTGAGGGTAGTTATTAAACCTATCCCACTCTCTAGATACCCCTTCGCACGTAAAGGAATATTATTTGGGGGTCCAGCCATGGAGAAGAGTTTAGACACTAGGAGAAGATAAGGAACACACCCATTATCAAGAAATCACAATATGATTCTCTTTTTAAACTGTTCCTTAAAACACTAGTGCTTAGGAAATCTATTGGAGGCAGAAGCCGTCAAGGGTAGCTTAGGATTAGGGTTAGGGTTAGGGTGAGGGTTAGGGTACGGCTTAGGGTACGGGTTCGGGGAGGGGTTCGCGTAGGGCGTAGGGTATGGGTTAGGGTTAGGGTTAGGGTTAGTGTTAGGGTTAGGGCTCGGTTTAGGGTACGGCTTAGGATTAGGGTACGCGTTAGGGTTAGGGTAGGGGTTAGGGTTAGGGTACGCGTTAGGGTGAGGGTAGTTATTAAACCTATCCAACACTCTAGGTACCCCTTAGCACGTAAAGGAATATTATTTGGGGGTCCAGCCATGGAGAAGAGTTTAGACACTAGGAGAAGATAAGGAACACACCCATTATCAAGAAATCACATTAGGATTCTCTTTTTAACCTGTTCCTTAAAACACTAGTGCTTAGGAAATCTATTGGAGGCAGAAGCCGTCAAGGGTAGCTTAGGGTTAGGGTTAGGGTTAGGGTGAGGGTTAGGGTACGGCTTAGGGTACGGGTTCGGGGAGGGGTTCGGGTAGGGCGTAGGGTATGGGTTAGGGTTAGGGTTAGGGTTAGGGCTCGGTTTAGGGTACATGTTAGGATTAGGGTACGCGTTAGAGTTAGGGTAGGGGTTAGGGTTAGGGTACGCGTTAGGGTGAGGGTAGTTATTAAACCTATCCCACTCTCTAGATACCCCTTCGCACGTAAAGGAATATTATTTGGGGGTCCAGCCATGGAGAAGAGTTTAGACACTAGGAGAAGATAAGGAACACACCCATTATCAAGAAATCACAATATGATTCTCTTTTTAAACTGTTCCTTAAAACACTAGTGCTTAGGAAATCTATTGGAGGCAGAAGCCGTCAAGGGTAGCTTAGGGTTAGGGTTAGGGTTAGGGTGAGGGTTAGGGTACGGCTTAGGGTACGGGTTCGGGGAGGGGTTCGGGTAGGGCGTAGGGTATGGGTTAGGGTTAGGGTTAGGGTTAGTGTTAGGGTTAGGGCTCGGTTTAGGGTACGGGTTAGGATTAGGGTACGCATTAGGGTTAGGGTAGGGGTTAGGGTTAGGGTACGCGTTAGGGTGAGGGTAGTTATTAAACCTATCCCACTCTCTAGATACCCCTTAGCACGTAAAGGAATATTATTTGGGGGTTCAGCCATGGAGAAGGGTTTAGACACTAGGAGAAGATAAGGAACACACCCATTATCAAGAAATCACATAAGGATTCTCTTTTTAACCTGTTCCTTTAAACACTAGTGCTTAGGACATCTATTGGAGGCAGAAGCAGTCAAGGGTAGCTTAGGCTTAGGGTTAGGGTTAGGGTGAGGGTTAGGGTATGGCTTAGGGTACGGGTTCGGGGAGGGGTTCGGGTAGGGCATAGGGTATATGTTAGGGTTAGGGTTAGGGCTAGTGTTAGGGTTAGGGCTCGGTTTAGGGTACGGGGTAGGATTAGGGTACGCGTTAGGGTTAGGGTAGGGGTTAGGGTTAGGGTACGCGTTACGGTGAGGGTAGTTATTAAACCTATCACACTCTCTAGATACCCCTCAGCACGTAAAGGAATCTTATTTGGGGGTCCAGCCATGGAGAAGAGTTTAGACACGAGGAGAAGATAAGGAACACACCCATTATCAAGAAATCACATTAGGATTCTCTTTTTAACCTGTTCCTTAAAACACTAGTGCTTAGGAAATCTATTGGAGGCAGAAGCCGTCAAGGGTAGCTTAGGGTTAGGGTTAGGGTTAGGGAGAGGGTTAGGGTACGGCTTTGGGTACGGGTTCGGGGAGGGGTTCGGGTAGGGCGTAGGGTATGGGTTAGGGTTAGGGTTAGGGCTCGGTTTAGGGTACGGGTTAGGATTAGGGTACGCGTTAGTGTTAGGGTAGGGGTTAGGGTTAGGGTACGCTTTAGGGTGAGGGTAGTTATTAAACCTATCCCACTCTCTAGATACCCCTTAGCACGTAAAGGAATATTATTTGGGGGTCCAGCCATGGAGAAGGGTTTAGACACTAGGAGAAGATCAGGAACACACCCATTATCAAAAAATCACAATATGATTCTCTTTTTAAACTGTTCCTTAAAAGACTAGTGCTTAGGAAATCTATTGGAGGCAGAAGCACTCAAGGGTAGCTTAGGGTTAGGGTTAGGGTTAGGGTACGGCTTAGGGTACGGGTTCGGGGACGGGTTCGGGTAGGGCGTAGGGTATGGGTTAGGGTTAGGGTTAGGGTTAGTGTTAGGGTTAGGGCTCGGTTTAGGGTACGGGTTAGGATTAGGGTACGCGTTAGGGTTAGGGTAGGGGTTAGGGTTAGGGTACGCTTTAGTGTGAGGGTAGTTATTAAACCTATCCCACTCTCTAGATACCCCTTAGCACTTAAAGGAATATTATTTGGGGGTCCAGCCATGGAGAAGAGTTTAGACACTAGGAGAAAATAAGGAACACACCCATTATCAAGAAATCACAATATGATTCTCTTTTTAAACTGTTTCTTAAAACACTAGTGCTTAGGAAATCTATTGGAGGCAGAAGCAGTCAAGGGTAGCTTAGGGTTAGGGTTAGGGTTAGGGTGAGGGTTAGGGTACGGGTTAGGATTAGGGTACGCGTTAGGGTTAGGGTAGGGGTTAGGGTTAGGGTACGCTTTAGCGTGAGGGTAGTTATTAAACGTATCCCACTCTATAGATACCCCTTAGCACTTAAAGGAATATTATTTGGGGGTCCAGCCATGGAGAAGAGTTTAGACACGAGGAGAAGATAAGGAACACACCCATTATCAAGAAATCACATTAGGATTCTCTTTTTAACCTGTTCCTTAAAACACTAGTGCTTAGGAAATCTATTGGATGCAGAAGCCCTCAAGGGTAGCTTAGGGTTAGGGTTAGGGTTAGGGTGAGGGTTAGGGCTCGGTTTAGGGTACGGGTTAGGATTAGGGTACGCGTTAGGGTTAGGGTAGGGGTTAGGGTTAGGGTAAGCGTTAGGGTGAGGGTAGTTATTAAACTTATCCCACACTCTAGGTACCCCTTAGCACGTAAAGGAATATTATTTGGGGACCAGCCATGGAGAAGTGTTTAGACACTAGGATAAGATAAGGAACACACCCATTATCAAGAAATCACATTAGGATTCTCTTTTTAACCAGTTCCTTAAAACACTACTGCTTCGGAAATCTATTGGAGGCAGACGCCGTCAAGGGTAGCTTAGGGTTAGGGTTAGGGTTAGGGTGAGGGTTAGGGTATGGCTTAGGGTACGGGTTCGGGGAGGGGATCGGGTAGGGCGTAGGGTATGGGTTAGGGTTAGGGTTAGGGTTAGGGCTCGGTTTAGGGTACATGTTAGGTTTAGGGTACGCGTTAGAGTTAGGGTAGGGGTTAGGGTTAGGGTACGCGTTAGGGTGAGGGTAGTGGTTAGGATTAGGGTACGCATTAGCGTGGTGTAGTTATTAAACCTATCCCACTCTCTAGATACCCCTTAGCACGTAAAGGAATATTATTTGGGGGTCCAGCCATGGAGAAGAGTTTAGACACTAGGAGAAGATAAGGAACACACCCATTATCAAGAAATCACAATATGATTCTCTTTTTAAACTGTTCCTTAAAACACTAGTGCTTAGGAAATCTATTGGAGGCAGAAGCCGTCAAGGGTAGCTTAGGGTTAGGGTTAGGGTTAGGGTGAGGGTTAGGGTACGGCTTAGGGTACGGGTTCGGGGAGGGGTTCGCGTAGGGCGTAGGCTTTGGGTTAGGGTTAGGGTTAGGGTTAGTGTTAGGGTTAGGGCTCGGTTTAGGGTACGGGTTAGGATTAGGGTACGCGTTAGGGTTAATGTAGGGGTTAGGGTTAGGGTACGCGTTAGGGTGAGGGTAGTTATTAAACCTATCCCACTCTCTAGATACCCCTTAGCACGTAAAGGAATATTATTTGGGGGTCCAGCCATGGAGAAGAGTTTAGACACTAGGAGAAGATAAGGAACACACCCATTATCAAGAAATCACATTAGGATTCTCTTTTTAACCTGTTCCTTAAAACACTAGTGCTTAGGAAATCTATTGGAGTCAGAAGCAGTCAAGGGTAGCTTAGGGTTAGGGTTAGGGTTAGGGTGAGGGTTAGGGTATGGCTTAGGGTACGGGTTCGGGGAGGGGTTCGGGTAGGGCATAGGGTATATGTTAGGGTTAGGGTTAGGGCTAGTGTTAGGGTTAGGGCTCGGTTTAGGGTACGGGGTAGGATTAGGGTACGCGTTAGGGTTAGGGTAGGGGTTAGGGTTAGGGTACGCGTTACGGTGAGGGTAGTTATTAAACCTATCACACTCTCTAGATACCCCTCAGCACGTAAAGGAATATTATTTGGGGGTCCAGCCATGGAGAAGAGTTTAGACACGAGGAGAAGATAAGGAACACACCCATTATCAAGAAATCACATTAGGATTCTCTTTTTAACCTGTTCCTTAAAACACTAGTGCTTAGGAAATCTATTGGAGGCAGAAGCCGTCAAGGGTAGATTAGGGTTAGGGTTAGGGTTAGGGAGAGGGTTAGGGTACGGCTTTGGGTACGGGTTCGGGGAGGGGTTCGGGTAGGGCGTAGGGTATGGGTTAGGGTTAGGGTTAGGGCTCGGTTTAGGGTACGGGTTAGGATTAGGGTACGCGTTAGTGTTAGGGTAGGGGTTAGGGTTAGGGTACGCTTTAGGGTGAGGGTAGTTATTAAACCTATCCCACTCTCTAGATACCCCTTAGCACGTAAAGGAATATTATTTGGGGGTCCAGCCATGGAGAAGGGTTTAGACACTAGGAGAAGATCAGGAACACACCCATTATCAAAAAATCACAATATGATTCTCTTTTTAAACTGTTCCTTAAAAGACTAGTGCTTAGGAAATCTATTGGAGGCAGAAGCACTCAAGGGTAGCTTAGGGTTAGGGTTAGGGTTAGGGTACGGCTTAGGGTACGGGTTCGGGGACGGGTTCGGGTAGGGCGTAGGGTATGGGTTAGGGTTAGGGTTAGGGTTAGTGTTAGGGTTAGGGCTCGGTTTAGGGTACGGGTTAGGATTAGGGTACGCGTTAGGGTTAGGGTAGGGGTTAGGGTTAGGGTACGCTTTAGTGTGAGGGTAGTTATTAAACCTATCCCACTCTCTAGATACCCCTTAGCACTTAAAGGAATATTATTTGGGGGTCCAGCCATGGAGAAGAGTTTAGACACTAGGAGAAAATAAGGAACACACCCATTATCAAGAAATCACAATATGATTCTCTTTTTAAACTGTTTCTTAAAACACTAGTGCTTAGGAAATCTATTGGAGGCAGAAGCAGTCAAGGGTAGCTTAGGGTTAGGGTTAGGGTTAGGGTGAGGGTTAGGGTACGGGTTAGGATTAGGGTACGCGTTAGGGTTAGGGTAGGGGTTAGGGTTAGGGTACGCTTTAGCGTGAGGGTAGTTATTAAACGTATCCCACTCTATAGATACCCCTTAGCACTTAAAGGAATATTATTTGGGGGTCCAGCCATGGAGAAGAGTTTAGACACGAGGAGAAGATAAGGAACACACCCATTATCAAGAAATCACATTAGGATTCTCTTTTTAACCTGTTCCTTAAAACACTAGTGCTTAGGAAATCTATTGGATGCAGAAGCCCTCAAGGGTAGCTTAGGGTTAGGGTTAGGGTTAGGGTGAGGGTTAGGGCTCGGTTTAGGGTACGGGTTAGGATTAGGGTACGCGTTAGGGTTAGGGTAGGGGTTAGGGTTAGGGTAAGCGTTAGGGTGAGGGTAGTTATTAAACTTATCCCACACTCTAGGTACCCCTTAGCACGTAAAGGAATATTATTTGGGGACCAGCCATGGAGAAGTGTTTAGACACTAGGATAAGATAAGGAACACACCCATTATCAAGAAATCACATTAGGATTCTCTTTTTAACCAGTTCCTTAAAACACTACTGCTTCGGAAATCTATTGGAGGCAGACGCCGTCAAGGGTAGCTTAGGGTTAGGGTTAGGGTTAGGGTGAGGGTTAGGGTATGGCTTAGGGTACGGGTTCGGGGAGGGGATCGGGTAGGGCGTAGGGTATGGGTTAGGGTTAGGGTTAGGGTTAGGGCTCGGTTTAGGGTACATGTTAGGTTTAGGGTACGCGTTAGAGTTAGGGTAGGGGTTAGGGTTAGGGTACGCGTTAGGGTGAGGGTAGTTATTAAACCTATCCCACTCTCTAGATACCCCTTAGCACGTAAAGGAATATTATTTGGGGGTCCAGCCATGGAGAAGAGTTTAAACACTAGGAGAAGATAAGGAACACACCCATTATCAAGAAATCATATTAGGATTCTCTTTTTAACCTGTTCCTTAAAACACTAGTGCTTAGGAAATCTATTGGAGGCAGAAGCAGTCAAGGGTAGCTTAGGGTTAGGGTTAGGGTTAGGGTGAGGGTTAGGGTACGGCTTAGGGTACGGGTTCGGGGAGGGGTTCGGGTAGGGCGTAGTGTATGGGTTAGGGTTAGGGTTTGGGTTAGTGTTAGGGTTAGGGCTCGGTTTAGGGTACGGGTTAGTATTAGGGTACGCGTTAGTGTTAGGGTAGTGGTTAGGATTAGGGTACGCATTAGCGTGGTGTAGTTATTAAACCTATCCCACTCTCTAGATACCCCTTAGCACGTAAAGGAATATTATTTGGGGGTCCAGCCATGGAGAAGAGTTTAGACACTAGGAGAAGATAAGGAACACACCCATTATCAAGAAATCACAATATGATTCACTTTTTAAACTGTTGCTTAAAACACTAGTGCTTAGGAAATCTATTGGAGGCAGAAGCCGTCAACGGTAGCTTATGGTTAGGGTTAGGGTTAGGTTGAGGGTTAGGGTATGGCTTAGGGTACGGGTTCGGGGAGGGGTTCGGGTAGGGCGTAGGCTATGGGTTAGGGTTAGGGATAGGGTTAGTGTTAGGGTTAGGGCTCGGTTTAGGGTACGGGTTAGGATTAGGGTACGCGTTAGGGTTAGGGTAGGGGTTAGGGTTAGGGTATGCGATAGGGTGAGGTTAGTTATTAAACCTATCCCACTCTCTAGATACCCCTTAGCACGTAAAATTATATTATTTGGGGGTCCAGCCATGGAGAAGAGTTTAGACACTAGGAGAAGATAAGGAACACACCCATTATCAAGAAATCACATTAGGATTCTCTTTTTAACCTGTTCCTTAAAACACTAGTGCTTAAGAAATCTATTGGAGGCCGAAGCAGTCAAGGATAGCTTAGGGTTAGGGTTAGGGTTAGGGTGAGGGTTAGGGTACGGCTTACGGTACGGGTTCGGGGAGGGGTTCGGGTTGGGTGTAGGGTATGGGTTAGGGTTATGGTTAGGGCTAGTGTTAGGGTTAGGGCTCGGTTTAGGGTACGGGTTAGGATTAGGGTACGCGTTAGGGTTAGGGTAGGGGTTAGGGTTAGGGTACGCGTTAGGGTGAGGGTAGTTATTAAACCTATCACACTCTCTAGATACCCCATAGTACGTAAAGGAATATTATTTGGGGGTCGAGGCATGGAGAAGAGTTTAGACACGAGGAGAAGATAAGGAACACACGCATTATCAAGAAATCACATTAGGATTCTATTTTTAACCTGTTCCTTAAAGCACTAGTGCTTAGGAAATCTATTGGAGGCAGAAGCCGTCAAGGGTAGCTTAGGGTTAGGGTTAGGGTTAGGGTGAGGGTTAGGGTACGGCTTAGGGTACGGGTTCGGGGAGGGGTTCGGGTAGGGCGTAGGGTATGGGTTAGGGTTAGTGTTAGGGTTAGGGCTCGGTTTAGGATACGGGTTAGGATTAGGGTACGCGTTACTGTTAGGGTAGTGGTTAGGGTTAGGGTACGCTTAAGGGTGAGGGTAGTTATTAAACCTATCCCACTCTCTAGATACCCCTTAGCACGTAAAGGAATATTATTTGGGGTCCAGCCATGGAGAAGAGTTTAGACACTAGGAGAAGATAAGGAACACACCCATTATCAAGAAATCACAATCTGATTCTCTTTTTAATCTGTTCCTTAAAACACTAGTGCTTAGGAAATCTATTGGAGGCAGAAGCAGTCAAGGGTAGCTTAGGGTTAGGGTTAGGGTTAGGGTGAGGGTTAGGGTACGGCTTAGGGTACGGGTTCGGGGAGGGTTTCGGGTAGGGCGTAGGGTATGGGTTAGGGTTAGGGTTAGGGCTAGTGTTAGGGTTAGGGCTCGGTTTAGGGTACGGGTTAGGATTAGGGTACGCATTAGGGTTAGGGTAGGGGTTAGGGTTAGGGTACGCGTTAGGGTGAGGGTAGTTATTAAAGCTATCCGACTCTCTAGATACCCCTTAGCACGTAAAGGAATTTTATTTGGGGGTCCAGCCATGGAGAAGAGTTTAGACACGAGGAGAAGATAAGGAACACACCCATTATCAAGAAATCACATTAGGATTCTCTTTTTAACCTGTTCCTTAAAACACTAGTGCTTAGGAAATCTATTGGATGCAGAAGCCGTCAAGGGTAGCTTAGGGTTAGGGTTAGGGTTAGGGTGAGGGTTAGGGTACGGCTTAGGGTACGAGTTCAGGGAGGGGTTCGGGTAGGGCGTAGGGTATGGGTTAGGGTTAGGGTTAGCGTTAGTGTTAGGGTTAGGGCTCGGTTTAGGGTACGGGTTAGGATTAGGGTACGCGTTAGGGTTAGGGTAGGGGTTAGGGTTAGGGTACGCGTTAGGGTGAGGGTAGTTATTAAACCTATCCCACACTCTAGGTACCCCTTAGCACGTAAAGGAATATTATTTGGGGGTCCAGCCATGCAGAAGAGTTTAGACACTAGGAGAAGATAAGGAACACACCCATTATCAAGAAATCACATTAGGATTCTCTTTTTAACCAGTTCCTTAAAACACTAGTGCTTCGGAAATCTATTGGAGGCATACGCCGTCAAGGGTAGCTTAGGGTTAGGGTTAGGGTTAGGGTGAGAGTTAGCGTATGGCTTAGGGTACGGGTTCGGGGAGGGGATCGGGTAGGGCGTAGGGTATGGGTTAGTGTTAGGGTTAGGGTTAGGGCTCGGTTTAGGGTACATGTTAGGATTAGGGTACGCGTTAGAGTTAGGGTAGGGGTTAGGGTTAGGGTACGCGTTAGGGTGAGGGTAGTTATTAAACCTATCCCACTCTCTAGATACCCCTTCGCACGTAAAGGAATATTATTTGGGGGTCCAGCCATGGAGAAGAGTTTAGACACTAGGAGAAAATAAGGAACACACCCATTATCAAGAAATCACAATATGATTCTCTTTTTAAACTGTTCCTTAAAACACTAGTGCTTAGGAAATCTATTGGAGGCAGAAGCCGTCAAGGGTAGCTTAGGGTTAGGGTTAGGGTTAGGGTGAGGGTTAGGGTACGGCTTAGGGTACGGGTTCGGGGAGGGGTTCGGGTAGGGCGTAGGGTATGGGTTAGGGTTAGGGTTAGGGTTAGTGTTAGGGTTAGGGCTCGGTTTAGGGTACGGGTTAGGATTAGGGTACGCGTTAGTGTTAGGGTAGTGGTTAGGATTAGGGTACGCATTAGCGTGGTGTAGTTATTAAACCTATCCCACTCTCTAGATACCCCTTAGCACGTAAAGGAATATTATTTGGGGGTCCAGCCATGGAGAAGAGTTTAGACACTAGGAGAAGATAAGGAACACACCCATTATCAAGAAATCACAATATGATTCTCTTTTTAAACTGTTCCTTAAAACACTAGTGCTTAGGAAATCTATTGGAGGCAGAAGCCGTCAAGGGTAGCTTAGGGTTAGGGTTAGGGTTAGGGTGAGGGTTAGGGTACGGCTTAGGGTACGGGTTCGGGGAGGGGTTCGCGTAGGGCGTAGGCTTTGGGTTAGGGTTAGGGTTAGGGTTAGTGTTAGGGTTAGGGCTCGGTTTAGGGTACGGGTTAGGATTAGGGTACGCGTTAGGGTTAATGTAGGGGTTAGGGTTAGGGTACGCGTTAGGGTGAGGGTAGTTATTAAACCTATCCCACTCTCTAGATACCCCTTAGCACGTAAAGGAATATTATTTGGGGGTCCAGCCATGGAGAAGAGTTTAGACACGAGGAGAAGATAAGGAACACACCCATTATCAAGAAATCACATTAGGATTCTCTTTTTAACCTGTTCCTTAAAACACTAGTGCTTAGGAAATCTATTGGAGGCAGAAGCCGTCAAGGGTAGCTTAGGGTTAGGGTTAGGGTTAGGGAGAGGGTTAGGGTACGGCTTTGGGTACGGGTTCGGGGAGGTGTTCGGGTAGGGCGTAGGGTATGGGTTAGGGTTAGGGTTAGGGCTCGGTTTAGGGTACGGGTTAGGATTAGGGTACGCGTTAGTGTTAGGGTAGGGGTTAGGGTTAGGGTACGCTTTAGGGTGAGGGTAGTTATTAAACCTATCCCACTCTCTAGATACCCCTTAGCACGTAAAGGAATATTATTTGGGGGTCCAGCCATGGAGAAGGGTTTAGACACTAGGAGAAGATCAGGAACACACCCATTATCAAAAAATCACAATATGATTCTCTTTTTAAACTGTTCCTTAAAAGACTAGTGCTTAGGAAATCTATTGGAGGCAGAAGCACTCAAGGGTAGCTTAGGGTTAGGGTTAGGGTTAGGGTACGGCTTAGGGTACGGGTTCGGGGACGGGTTCGGGTAGGGCGTAGGGTATGGGTTACGGTTAGGGTTAGGGTTAGTGTTAGGGTTAGGGCTCGGTTTAGGGTACGGGTTAGGATTAGGGTACGCGTTAGGGTTAGGGTAGGGGTTAGGGTTGGGGTACGCTTTAGGGTGAGGGTAGTTATTAAACCTATCCCACTCTCTAGATACCCCTTAGCACTTAAAGGAATATTATTTGGGGGTCCAGCCATGGAGAAGAGTTTAGACACTAGGAGAAGATAAGGAACACACCCATTATCAAGAAATCACAATATGATTCTCTTTTTAAACTGTTTCTTAAAACACTAGTGCTTAGGAAATCTATTGGAGGCAGAAGCAGTCAAGGGTAGCTTAGGGTTAGGGTTAGGGTTAGGGTGAGGGTTAGGGTACGGGTTAGGATTAGGGTACGCGTTAGGGTTAGGGTAGGGGTTAGGGTTAGGGTACGCTTTAGCGTGAGGGTAGTTATTAAACGTATCCCACTCTATAGATACCCCTTAGCACGTAAAGGAATATTATTTGGGGGTCCAGCCATGGAGAAGAGTTTAGACACGAGGAGAAGATAAGGAACCCACCCATTATCAGGAAATCACATTAGGATTCTCTTTTTAACCTGTTCCTTAAAACACTAGTGCTTAGGAAATCTATTGGATGCAGAAGCCCTCAAGGGTAGCTTAGGGTTAGGGTTAGGGTTAGGGTGAGGGTTAGGGCTCGGTTTAGGGTACGGGTTAGGATTAGGGTACGCGTTAGGGTTAGGGTAGGGGTTAGGGTTAGGGTACGCGTTAGGGTGAGGGTAGTTATTAAACTTATCCCACACTCTAGGTACCCCTTAGCACGTAAAGGAATATTATTTGGGGACCAGCCATGGAGAAGTGTTTAGACACTAGGAGAAGATAAGGAACACACCCATTATCAAGAAATCACATTAGGATTCTCTTTTTAACCAGTTCCTTAAAACACTACTGCTTCGGAAATCTATTGGAGGCAGACGCCGTCAAGGGTAGCTTAGGGTTAGGGTTAGGGTTAGGGTGAGGGTTAGGGTATGGCTTAGGGTACGGGTTCGGGGAGGGGATCGGGTAGGGCGTAGGGTATGGGTTAGGGTTAGGGTTAGGGTTAGGGCTCGGTTTAGGGTACATGTTAGGTTTAGGGTACGCGTTAGAGTTAGGGTAGGGGTTAGGGTTAGGGTACGCGTTAGGGTGAGGGTAGTTATTAAACCTATCCCACTCTCTAGATACCCCTTAGCACGTAAAGGAATATTATTTGGGGGTCCAGCCATGGAGAAGAGTTTAAACACTAGGAGAAGATAAGGAACACACCCATTATCAAGAAATCATATTAGGATTCTCTTTTTAACCTGTTCCTTAAAACACTAGTGCTTAGGAAATCTATTGGAGGCAGAAGCAGTCAAGGGTAGCTTAGGGTTAGGGTTAGGGTTAGGGTGAGGGTTAGGGTACGGCTTAGGGTATGGGTTCGGGGAGGGGTTCGGGTAGGGCGTAGGGTATGGGTTAGGGTTAGGGTTTGGGTTAGTGTTAGGGTTAGGGCTCGGTTTAGGGTACGGGTTAGTATTAGGGTACGCGTTAGTGTTAGGGTAGTGGTTAGGATTAGGGTACGCATTAGCGTGGTGTAGTTATTAAACCTATCCCACTCTCTAGATACCCCTTAGCACGTAAAGGAATATTATTTGGGGGTCCAGCCATGGAGAAGAGTTTAGACACTAGGAGAAGATAAGGAACACACCCATTATCAAGAAATCACAATATGATTCACTTTTTAAACTGTTGCTTAAAACACTAGTGCTTAGGAAATCTATTGGAGGCAGAAGCCGTCAAGGGTAGCTTAGGGTTAGGGTTAGGGTTAGGTTGAGGGTTAGGGTATGGCTTAGGGTACGGGTTCGGGGAGGGGTTCGGGTAGGGCGTAGGCTATGGGTTAGGGTTAGGGATAGGGTTAGTGTTAGGGTTAGGGCTCGGTTTAGGGTACGGGTTAGGATTAGGGTACGCGTTAGGGTTAGGGTAGGGGTTAGGGTTAGGGTATGCGATAGGGTGAGGTTAGTTATTAAACCTATCCCACTCTCTAGATACCCCTTAGCACGTAAAAGTATATTATTTGGGGGTCCAGCCATGGAGAAGAGTTTAGACACTAGGAGAAGATAAGGAACACACCCATTATCAAGAAATCACATTAGGATTCTCTTTTTAACCTGTTCCTTAAAACACTAGTGCTTAAGAAATCTATTGGAGGCAGAAGCAGTCAAGGATAGCTTAGGGTTAGGGTTAGGGTTAGGGTGAGGGTTAGGGTACGGCTTACGGTACGGGTTCGGGGAGGGGTTCGGGTTGGGTGTAGGGTATGGGTTAGGGTTATGGTTAGGGCTAGTGTTAGGGTTAGGGCTCGGTTTAGGGTACGGGTTAGGATTAGGGTACGCGTTAGGGTTAGGTAGGGGTTAGGGTTAGGGTACGCGTTAGGGTGAGGGTAGTTATTAAACCTATCACACTCTCTAGATACCCCATAGTACGTAAAGGAATATTATTTGGGGGTCGAGGCATGGAGAAGAGTTTAGACACGAGGAGAAGATAAGGAACACACGCATTATCAAGAAATCACATTAGGATTCTATTTTTAACCTGTTCCTTAAAGCACTAGTGCTTAGGAAATCTA
The DNA here is from genome assembly GCF_949987535.1 of Balaenoptera acutorostrata. Classification (NCBI taxonomy): domain Eukaryota; kingdom Metazoa; phylum Chordata; class Mammalia; order Artiodactyla; family Balaenopteridae; genus Balaenoptera; species Balaenoptera acutorostrata. Next base: position 216,385 of record NW_026646592.1, read on the forward strand.
TTGGAGGCAGAAGCCGTCAAGGGTAGCTTAGGGTTAGGGTTAGGGTTAGGGTGAGGGTTAGGGTACGGCTTAGGGTACGGGTTCGGGGAGGGGTTCGGGTAGGGCGTAGGGTATGGGTTAGGGTTAGTGTTAGGGTTAGGGCTCGGTTTAGGATACGGGTTAGGATTAGGGTACGCGTTACTGTTAGGGTAGTGGTTAGGGTTAGGGTACGCTTAAGGGTGAGGGTAGTTATTAAACCTATCCCACTCTCTAGATACCCCTTAGCACGTAAAGGAATATTATTTGGGGTCCAGCCATGGAGAAGAGTTTAGACACTAGGAGAAGATAAGGAACACACCCATTATCAAGAAATCACAATCTGATTCTCTTTTTAAACTGTTCCTTAAAACACTAGTGCTTAGGAAATCTATTGGAGGCAGAAGCAGTCAAGGGTAGCTTAGGGTTAGGGTTAGGGTTAGGGTGAGGGTTAGGGTACGGCTTAGGGTACGGGTTCGGGGAGGGTTTCGGGTAGGGCGTAGGGTATGGGTTAGGGTTAGGGTTAGGGCTAGTGTTAGGGTTAGGGCTCGGTTTAGGGTACGGGTTAGGATTAGGGTACGCATTAGGGTTAGGGTAGGGGTTAGGGTTAGGGTACGCGTTAGGGTGAGGGTAGTTATTAAACCTATCCGACTTTCTAGATACCCCTTAGCACGTAAAGGAATTTTATTTGGGGGTCCAGCCATGGAGAAGAGTTTAGACACGAGGAGAAGATAAGGAACACACCCATTATCAAGAAATCACATTAGGATTCTCTTTTTAACCTGTTCCTTAAAACACTAGTGCTTAGGAAATCTATTGGATGCAGAAGCCGTCAAGGGTAGCTTAGGGTTAGGGTTAGGGTTAGGGTGAGGGTTAGGGTACGGCTTAGGGTACGAGTTCAGGGAGGGGTTCGGGTAGGGCGTAGGGTATGGGTTAGGGTTAGGGTTAGCGTTAGTGTTAGGGTTAGGGCTCGGTTTAGGGTACGGGTTAGGATTAGGGTACGCGTTAGGGTTAGGGTAGGGGTTAGGGTTAGGGTACGCGTTAGGGTGAGGGTAGTTATTAAACCTATCCCACACTCTAGGTACCCCTTAGCACGTAAAGGAATATTATTTGGGGGTCCAGCCATGCAGAAGAGTTTAGACACTAGGAGAAGATAAGGAACACACCCATTATCAAGAAATCACATTAGGATTCTCTTTTTAACCAGTTCCTTAAAACACTAGTGCTTCGGAAATCTATTGGAGGCATACGCCGTCAAGGGTAGCTTAGGGTTAGGGTTAGGGTTAGGGTGAGAGTTAGCGTATGGCTTAGGGTACGGGTTCGGGGAGGGGATCGGGTAGGGCGTAGGGTATGGGTTAGTGTTAGGGTTAGGGTTAGGGCTCGGTTTAGGGTACATGTTAGGATTAGGGTACGCGTTAGAGTTAGGGTAGGGGTTAGGGTTAGGGTACGCGTTAGGGTGAGGGTAGTTATTAAACCTATCCCACTCTCTAGATACCCCTTCGCACGTAAAGGAATATTATTTGGGGGTCCAGCCATGGAGAAGAGTTTAGACACTAGGAGAAGATAAGGAACACACCCATTATCAAGAAATCACAATATGATTCTCTTTTTAAACTGTTCCTTAAAACACTAGTGCTTAGGAAATCTATTGGAGGCAGAAGCCGTCAAGGGTAGCTTAGGGTTAGGGTTAGGGTTAGGGTGAGGGTTAGGGTACGGCTTAGGGTACGGGTTCGGGGAGGGGTTCGGGTAGGGCGTAGGGTATGGGTTAGGGTTAGGGTTAGGGTTAGTGTTAGGGTTAGGGCTCGGTTTAGGGTACGGGTTAGGATTAGGGTACGCATTAGGGTTAGGGTAGGGGTTAGGGTTAGGGTACGCGTTAGGGTGAGGGTAGTTATTAAACCTATCCCACTCTCTAGATACCCCTTAGCACGTAAAGGAATATTATTTGGGGGTTCAGCCATGGAGAAGGGTTTAGACACTAGGAGAAGATAAGGAACACACCCAATATCAAGAAATCACATAAGGATTCTCTTTTTAACCTGTTCCTTTAAACACTAGTGCTTAGGACATCTATTGGAGGCAGAAGCAGTCAAGGGTAGCTTAGGCTTAGGGTTAGGGTTAGGGTGAGGGTTAGGGTATGGCTTAGGGTACGGGTTCGGGGAGGGGTTCGGGTAGGGCGTAGGGTATGGGTTAGGGTTAGGGTTAGGGTTAGTGTTAGGGTTAGGGCTCGGTTTAGGTTTCGGGTTAGTATTAGGGTACACGTTAGGGTTAGGGTAGGTGTTAGGGTTAGGGTACGCGTTAGGTTGAGGGTAGTTATTAAACCTATCCCACTCTCTAGATACCCCTTAGCACGTAAAGGAATATTATTTGGGGGTCCAGCCATGGAGAAGAGTTTAGACACTAGGAGAAGATAAGGAACACACCCATTATCAAGAAATCACATTAGGATTCTCTTTTTAACCTGTTGCTTAAAACACTAGTGCTTAGGAAATCTATTGAAGGCAGAAGCAGTCAAGGGTAGCTTAGGGTTAGGGTTAGGGTTAGGGTGAGGGTTAGGGTACGGCTGAGGGTACGGGTTCGGGGAGGGGTTCGGGTAGGGCGTTGGGTATGGGTTAGGGTTAGGGTTTGGGTTAGTGTTAGGGTTAGGGCTCGGTTTAGGGTACGGGTTAGGATTAGGGTACGCGTTAGTGTTAGGGTAGTGGTTAGGATTAGGGTACGCATTAACGTGGTGTAGTTATTAAACCTATCCCACTCTCTAGATACCCCTTAGCACGTAAAGGAATATTATTTGGGGGTCCAGCCATGGAGAAGAGTTTAGACACTAGGAGAAGATAAGGAACACACCCATTATCAAGAAATCACAATATGATTCTCTTTTTAAACTGTTCCTTAAAACACTAGTGCTTAGGAAATCTATTGGAGGCAGAAGCCGTCAAGGGTAGCTTAGGGTTAGGGTTAGGGTTAGGGTGAGGGTTAGGGTACGGCTTAGGGTACGGGTTCGGGGAGGGGTTCGCGTAGGGCGTAGGCTTTGGGTTAGGGTTAGGGTTAGGGTTAGTGTTAGGGTTAGGGCTCGGTTTAGGGTACGGGTTAGGATTAGGGTACGCGTTAGGGTTAATGTAGGGGTTAGGGTTAGGGTACGCGTTAGGGTGAGGGTAGTTATTAAACCTATCCCACTCTCTAGATACCCCTTAGCACGTAAAGGAATATTATTTGGGGGTCCAGCCATGGAGAAGAGTTTAGACACTAGGAGAAGATAAGGAACACACCCATTATCAAGAAATCACATTAGGATTCTCTTTTTAACCTGTTCCTTAAAACACTAGTGCTTAGGAAATCTATTGGAGTCAGAAGCAGTCAAGGGTAGCTTAGGGTTAGGGTTAGGGTTAGGGTGAGGGTTAGGGTATGGCTTAGGGTACGGGTTCGGGGAGGGGTTCGGGTAGGGCGTAGGGTATATGTTAGGGTTAGGGTTAGGGCTAGTGTTAGGGTTAGGGCTCGGTTTAGGGTACGGGGTAGGATTAGGGTACGCGTTAGGGTTAGGGTAGGGGTTAGGGTTAGGGTACGCGTTACGGTGAGGGTAGTTATTAAACCTATCACACTCTCTAGATACCCCTCAGCACGTAAAGGAATATTATTTGGGGGTCCAGCCATGGAGAAGAGTTTAGACACGAGGAGAAGATAAGGAACACACCCATTATCAAGAAATCACATTAGGATTCTCTTTTTAACCTGTTCCTTAAAACACTAGTGCTTAGGAAATCTATTGGAGGCAGAAGCCGTCAAGGGTAGCTTAGGGTTAGGGTTAGGGTTAGGGAGAGGGTTAGGGTACGGCTTTGGGTACGGGTTCGGGGAGGGGTTCGGGTAGGGCGTAGGGTATGGGTTAGGGTTAGGGTTAGGGCTCGGTTTAGGGTACGGGTTAGGATTAGGGTACGCGTTAGTGTTAGGGTAGGGGTTAGGGTTAGGGTACGCTTTAGGGTGAGGGTAGTTATTAAACCTATCCCACTCTCTAGATACCCCTTAGCACGTAAAGGAATATTATTTGGGGGTCCAGCCATGGAGAAGGGTTTAGACACTAGGAGAAGATCAGGAACACACCCATTATCAAAAAATCACAATATGATTCTCTTTTTAAACTGTTCCTTAAAAGACTAGTGCTTAGGAAATCTATTGGAGGCAGAAGCACTCAAGGGTAGCTTAGGGTTAGGGTTAGGGTTAGGGTACGGCTTAGGGTACGGGTTCGGGGACGGGTTCGGGTAGGGCGTAGGGTATGGGTTAGGGTTAGGGTTAGTGTTAGGGTTAGGGCTCGGTTTAGGGTACGGGTTAGGATTAGGGTACGCGTTAGGGTTAGGGTAGGGGTTAGGGTTAGGGTACGCTTTAGGGTGAGGGTAGTTATTAAACCTATCCCACTCTCTAGATACCCCTTAGCACTTAAAGGAATATTATTTGGGGGTCCAGCCATGGAGAAGAGTTTAGACACTAGGAGAAGATAAGGAACACACCCATTATCAAGAAATCACAATATGATTCTCTTTTTAAACTGTTTCTTAAAACACTAGTGCTTAGGAAATCTATTGGAGGCAGAAGCAGTCAAGGGTAGCTTAGGGTTAGGGTTAGGGTTAGGGTGAGGGTTAGGGTACGGGTTAGGATTAGGGTACGCGTTAGGGTTAGGGTAGGGGTTAGGGTTAGGGTACGCTTTAGCGTGAGGGTAGTTATTAAACGTATCCCACTCTATAGATACCCCTTAGCACGTAAAGGAATATTATTTGGGGGTCCAGCCATGGAGAAGAGTTTAGACACGAGGAGAAGATAAGGAACACACCCATTATCAAGAAATCACATTAGGATTCTCTTTTTAACCTGTTCCTTAAAACACTAGTGCTTAGGAAATCTATTGGATGCAGAAGCCCTCAAGGGTAGCTTAGGGTTAGGGTTAGGGTTAGGGTGAGGGTTAGGGCTCGGTTTAGGGTACGGGTTAGGATTAGGGTACGCGTTAGGGTTAGGGTAGGGGTTAGGGTTAGGGTACGCGTTAGGGTGAGGGTAGTTATTAAACTTATCCCACACTCTAGGTACCCCTTAGCACGTAAAGGAATATTATTTGGGGACCAGCCATGGAGAAGTGTTTAGACACTAGGAGAAGATAAGGAACACACCCATTATCAAGAAATCACATTAGGATTCTCTTTTTAACCAGTTCCTTAAAACACTACTGCTTCGGAAATCTATTGGAGGCAGACGCCTTCAAGGGTAGCTTAGGGTTAGGGTTAGGGTTAGGGTGAGGGTTAGGGTATGGCTTAGGGTACGGGTTCGGGGAGGGGATCGGGTAGGGCGTAGGGTATGGGTTAGGGTTAGGGTTAGGGTTAGGGCTCGGTTTAGGGTACATGTTAGGTTTAGGGTACGCGTTAGAGTTAGGGAAGGGGTTAGGGTTAGGGTACGCGTTAGGGTGAGGGTAGTTATTAAACCTATCCCACTCTCTAGATACCCCTTAGCACGTAAAGGAATATTATTTGGGGGTCCAGCCATGGAGAAGAGTTTAAACACTAGGAGAAGATAAGGAACACACCCATTATCAAGAAATCATATTAGGATTCTCTTTTTAACCTGTTCCTTAAAACACTAGTGCTTAGGAAATCTATTGGAGGCAGAAGCAGTCAAGGGTAGCTTAGGGTTAGGGTTAGTTTTAGGGTGAGGGTTAGGTTACGGCTTAGGGTTCGGGTTCGGGGAGGGGTTCGGGTAGGGCGTAGGGTATGGGTTAGGGTTAGGGTTTGGGTTAGTGTTAGGGTTAGGGCTCGGTTTAGGGTACGGGTTAGTATTAGGGTACGCGTTAGTGTTAGGGTAGTGGTTAGGATTAGGGTACGCATTAGCGTGGTGTAGTTATTAAACCTATCCCACTCTCTAGATACCCCTTAGCACGTAAAGGAATATTATTTGGGGGTCCAGCCATGGAGAAGAGTTTAGACACTAGGAGAAGATAAGGAACACACCCATTATCAAGAAATCACAATATGATTCACTTTTTAAACTGTTGCTTAAAACACTAGTGCTTAGGAAATCTATTGGAGGCAGAAGCCGTCAAGGGTAGCTTAGGGTTAGGGTTAGGGTTAGGTTGAGGGTTAGGGTATGGCTTAGGGTACGGGTTCGGGGAGGGGTTCGGGTAGGGCGTAGGCTATGGGTTAGGGTTAGGGATAGGGTTAGTGTTAGGGTTAGGGCTCGGTTTAGGGTACGGGTTAGGATTAGGGTACGCGTTAGGGTTAGGGTAGGGGTTAGGGTTAGGGTATGCGATAGGGTGAGGTTAGTTATTAAACCTATCCCACTCTCTAGATACCCCTTAGCACGTAAAAGTATATTATTTGGGGGTCCAGCCATGGAGAAGAGTTTAGACACTAGGAGAAGATAAGGAACACACCCATTATCAAGAAATCACATTAGGATTCTCTTTTTAACCTGTTCCTTAAAACACTAGTGCTTAAGAAATCTATTGGAGGCAGAAGCAGTCAAGGATAGCTTAGGGTTAGGGTTAGGGTTAGGGTGAGGGTTAGGGTACGGCTTACGGTACGGGTTCGGGGAGGGGTTCGGGTTGGGTGTAGGGTATGGGTTAGGGTTATGGTTAGGGCTAGTGTTAGGGTTAGGGCTCGGTTTAGGGTACGGGTTAGGATTAGGGTACGCGTTAGGGTTAGGGAAGGGGTTAGGGTTAGGGTACGCGTTAGGGTGAGGGTAGTTATTAAACCTATCACACTCTCTAGATACCCCATAGTACGTAAAGGAATATTATTTGGGGGTCGAGGCATGGAGAAGAGTTTAGACACGAGGAGAAGATAAGGAACACACGCATTATCAAGAAATCACATTAGGATTCTATTTTTAACCTGTTCCTTAAAGCACTAGTGCTTAGGAAATCTATTGGAGGCAGAAGCCGTCAAGGGTAGCTTAGGGTTAGGGTTAGGGTTAGGGTGAGGGTTAGGGTACGGCTTAGGGTACGGGTTCGGGGAGGGGTTCGGGTAGGGCGTAGGGTATGGGTTAGGGTTAGTGTTAGGGTTAGGGCTCGGTTTAGGATACGGGTTAGGATTAGGGTACGCGTTACTGTTAGGGTAGTGGTTAGGGTTAGGGTACGCTTAAGGGTGAGGGTAGTTATTAAACCTATCCCACTCTCTAGATACCCCTTAGCACGTAAAGGAATATTATTTGGGGTCCAGCCATGGAGAAGAGTTTAGACACTAGGAGAAGATAAGGAACACACCCATTATCAAGAAATCACAATCTGATTCTCTTTTTAAACTGTTCCTTAAAACACTAGTGCTTAGGAAATCTATTGGAGGCAGAAGCAGTCAAGGGTAGCTTAGGGTTAGGGTTAGGGTTAGGGTGAGGGTTAGGGTACGGCTTAGGGTACGGGTTCGGGGACGGGTTCGGGTAGGGCGTAGGGTATAGGTTAGGGTTAGGGTTAGGGCTAGTGTTAGGTTTAGGGCTCGGTTTAGGGTACGGGTTAGGATTAGGGTACTCGTTAGGGTTAGGGTAGGGGTTAGGGTTAGGGTACGCGTTAGGGTGAGGGTAGTTATTAAACCTATCCCACACTCCAGATACCCCTTAGCACGTAAAGGAATATTATTTGGGTGTCCAGCCATGGAGAAGAGTTTAGACACTAGGAGAAGATAAGGAACACACCCATTATCAAGAAATCACATTAGGATTCTCTTTTTAACCAGTTCCTTAAAACACTAGTGCTTAGGAAATCTATTGGAGGCAGAAGCCGTCAAGGGTAGCTTAGGGTTAGGGTTAGGGTTAGGGTGAGGGTTAGGGTACGGCTTAGGGTACGGGTTCGGGGAGGGTTTCGGGTAGCGCGTAGGGTATGGGTTAGGGTTAGTGTTAGGGTTAGGGCTCGGTTTAGGATACGGGTTAGGATTAGGGTACGCGTTACTGTTAGGGTAGTGGTTAGGGTTAGGGTACGCTTAAGGGTGAGGGTAGTTATTAAACCTATCCCACTCTCTAGATACCCCTTAGCACGTAAAGGAATATTATTTGGGGTCCAGCCATGGAGAAGAGTTTAGACACTAGGAGAAGATAAGGAACACACCCATTATCAAGAAATCACAATCTGATTCTCTTTTTAAACTGTTCCTTAAAACACTAGTGCTTAGGAAATATATTGGAGGCAGAAGCCGTCAAGGGTAGCTTAGGGTTAGGGTTAGTGTGAGGGTGAGGGTTAGGGTATGGCTTATGGTAGGGGTTCGGGGAGGGGTTCGGGTAGGGCGTAGGGTATGGTTTAGGGATAGGGTTAGGGTTAGTGTTAGGGTTAGGGCTCGGTTAAGGGTACGTGTTAGGATTAGGGTACGCGTTAGTGTTAGGGTAGTGGTTAGGGTTAGGTTACGCTCTAGGGTGAGGATAGTTATTAAACCTATCCCACTCTCTAGATACCCCTTAGCACGTAAAGGAATATTATTTGGGGGTCCAGCCATGGAGAAGAGTTTAGACACTAGGAGAAGATAAGGAACACACCCATTATCAAGAAATCACATTAGGATTCTCTTTTTAAACTGTTCCTTAAAACACTAGTGCTTAGGAAATCTATTGGAGGCAGAAGCACTCAAGGATAGCTTAGGGTTAGGGTTAGGGTTAGGGTGAGGGTTACGGTACGGCTTACGGTACGGGTTCGGGGAGGGGTTCGGGTAGAGCGTAGGGTATGGGTTAGGGTTAGGGTTAGGGCTAGTGTTAGGGTTAGGGCTCGGTTTAGGATACGGGTTAGGATTAGGGTACGCGTTAGGGTTAGGGTAGGGGTTAGGGTTAGGGTACGCGTTAGGGTGAGGGTAGTTATTAAACCTATCCCACTCTCTAGATACCCCTTAGCACGTAAAGGAATATTATTTGAGGGTCCAGCCATGGAGAAGAGTTTAGACACGAGGAGAAGAAAAGGAACACACCCATTATCAAGAAATCACATTAGGATTCTCTTTTTAACCTGTTCCTTAAATCACTAGTGCTTAGGAAATCTATTGGAGGCAGAAGCCGTCAAGGGTAGCTTAGGGTTAGGGTTAGGTTTAGGGTGAGGGTTAGGGTACGGCTTAGGGTACGGGTTCGGGGAGGGGTTCGGGTAGGGCGTAGGGTATGGTTTAGAGTTAGGGTTAGGTTTAGTGTTAGGGTTAGGGCTCGGTTTAGGGTACGGGTTAGGATTAGGGTACGCGTTAGTGTTAGGGTAGGGGTTAGGGTTAGGGTACGCTTTAGGGTGAGGGTAGTTATTAAACCTACCCCACTCTCTAGATACCCCTTAGCACGTAAAGGAATATTATTTGGTGGTCCAGCCATGGAGAAGGGTTTAGACACTAGGAGAAGATAAGGAACACACCCATTATCAAGAAATCACAATATGATTCTCTTTTTAAACTGTTCCTTAAAACACTAGTGGTTAGGAAATCTATTGGAGGCAGAAGCAGTCAAGGGTAGCCTAGGGTTAGGGTTAGGGTTAGGGTGAGGGTTAGGGTACGGCTTAGGGTACGGGTTCGGGGAGGGGTTCGGGTAGGGCGTAGGGTATGGGTTAGGGTTAGGGTTAGGGTTAGTGTTAGGGTTAGGGCTCGGTTTAGGGTACGGGTTAGGATTATGGTACTCGTTAGGGTTAGGGTAGCGGTTAGGGTTAGGGTACGCATTAGGGTGAGGGTAGTTATTAAACCTATCACACTCTCTACATACCCCTTAGCACGTAAAGGAATATTATTTGGGGGTCCAGCCATGGAGAAGAGTTTAGACACTAGGAGAAGATAAGGAACACACCCATTATCACGAAATCACATTAGGATTCTCTTTTTAACCTGTTCCTTAAAACACTAGTGCTTAGGAAATCTATTGGAGGCAGAAGCAGTCAAGGGTAGCTTAGGGTTAGGGTTAGGGTTAGGGTGAGGGTTAGGGTACGGCTTAGGGTACGGGGTCGGGGAGGGGTTCGGGTTGGGCGTAGGGTATGGTTTAGGGTTAGGGTTAGGGCTAGTGTTAGGGTTAGGGCTCGGTTTAGGGTACGGGTTAGGCTTAGGGTACGCGTTAGGGATAGGGTAGGGGTTAGGGTTAGGGTACGCGTTAGGGTGAGGGTAGTTATTAAACCTATCCCACTCTAGATACCCCTTAGCACGTAAAGGAATATTATTTGGGTGTCCAGCCATGGAGAAGAGTTTAGACACGAGGAGAAGATAAGGAACACACCCATTATCAAGAAATCACATTAGGATTCTCTTTTTAACCTGTTACTTAAAACACTAGTGCTTAGGAAATCAATTGCAGGCAGAAGCCTTCAAGGGTAGCTTAGGGTTAGGGTTACGGTTAGGGTGAGGGTTAGGGTACGGTTTAGGGTGCGGGTTCTGGGAGGGGTTCGGGTAGGGCGTAGGGTATGGGTTAGGGTTAGGGTTAGGGTTAGTGTTATGGTTAGGGCTCGGTTTAGGGTATGGGTTAGGATTAGGGTACACGTTAGGGTTAGGGTAGGGGTTAGGGTTAGGGTACGTGTTAGGGTGAGTGTAGTTATTAAACCTATCACACTCTCTAGATACCCCTTAGCACATAAAGGAATATTATTTGGGGGTCCAGCCATGGAGAAGAGTTTAGACACGAGGAGAAGATAAGGAACACACCCATTATCAAGAAATCACATTACGATTCTCTTTTTAACATGTTCCTTAAAACACTAGTGCTTAGGAAATCTATTGGAGGCAGAAGCCGTCAAGGGTAGCTTAGGGTTAGGGTTAGGGTGAGGGTTAGGGTACGGCTTAGGGTACGGGTTCGGGGAGGGGTTCGGGTAGGGCGTAGGGTATGGGTTAGGGTTAGGGTTAGGGTTAGTGTTAGTGTTAGGGCTCGGTTTAGGGTACGGGTGAGGATTAGGGTACGCGTTAGGGTTAGGGTAGGGGTTAGGGTTAGTGTACGCGTTAGGGTGAGGGTAGTTATTAAACCTATCCCACTCTCTAGATACCCCTTAGCACGTACAGGAATATTATTGGGGGTCCAGCCATGGAGAAGAGTTTAGACACGAGGAGAAGATAAGGAACACACCCATTATCAAGAAATCACATTAGGATTCTCTTTTTAACCTGTTCCTTAAAACACTAGTGCTTAGGAAATCTATTGGAGGCAGAAGCAGTCAAGGGTAGCTTACGGTTAGGGTTAGGGTTAGGGTGAGGGTTAGGGTACGGCTTAGGGTACGGGGTCGGGGAGGGGTTCGGGTAGGGCGTAGGGTATGGCTTAGGGTTAGGGTTAGGGCTAGTGTTAGGGTTAGGGCTCGGTTTAGGGTACGGGTTAGGCTTAGGGTACGCGTTAGGGTTAGGGTAGGGGTTAGGGTTAGGGTACGCGTTAGGGTGAGGGTAGTTATTAAACCTATCCCACTCTTTAGATACCCCTTAGCACGTAAAGGAATATTATTTGGGTGTCCAGCCATGGAGAAGAGTTTAGACACGAGGAGAAGGTAAGGAACACACCCATTATCAAGAAATCACATTAGGATTCTCTTTTTAACCTGTTCCTTAAAACACTAGTGCTTAGGAAATCAATTGGAGGCAGAAGCCGTCAAGGGTAGCTTAGGGTTAGGGTTACGGTTAGGGTGAGGGTTAGGGTACGGTTTAGGGTGCGGGTTCTGGGAGGGGTTCGGGTAGGGCGTAGGGTATTGGTTAGGGTTAGGGTTAGGGTTAGTGTTATGGTTAGGGCTCGGTTTAGGGTACGGGTTAGGATTAGGGTACGCGTTAGGGTTAGGGTAGGGGTTAGGGTTAGGGTACGTGTTAGGGTGAGGTTAGTTATTAAACCTATCACACTCTCTAGATACCCCTTAGCACATAAAGGAATATTATTTGGGGGTCCAGCCATGGAGAAGAGTTTAGACACGAGGAGAAAATAAGGAACACACCCATTATCAAGAAATCACATTACGATTCTCTTTTTAACATGTTCCTTAAAACACTAGTGCTTAGGAAATCTATTGGAGGCAGAAGCCGTCAAGGGTAGCTTAGGGTTAGGGTTAGGGTTAGGGTGAGGGTTAGGGTACGGCTTAGGGTACGGGTTCGGGGAGGGGTTCGGGTTGGGTGTAGGGTATGGGTTAGGGTTATGGTTAGGGCTAGTGTTAGGGTTAGGGCTCGGTTTAGGGTACGGGTTAGGATTAGGGTACGCGTTAGGGTTAGGGTAGGGGTTAGGGTTAGGGTACGCGTTAGGGTGAGGGTAGTTATTAAACCTATCACACTCTCTAGATACCCCTTAGTACGTAAAGGAATATTATTTGGGGGTCGAGGCATGGAGAAGAGTTTAGACACGAGGAGAAGATAAGGAACACACGCATTATCAAGAAATCACATTAGGATTCTATTTTTAACCTGTTCCTTAAAGCACTAGTGCTTAGGAAATCTATTGGAGGCAGAAGCCGTCAAGGGTAGCTTAGGGTTAGGGTTAGGGTTAGGGTGAGGGTTAGGGTACGGCTTAGGGTACGGGTTCGGGGAGGGGTTCGGGTAGGGCGTAGGGTATGGGTTAGGGTTAGTGTTAGGGTTAGGGCTCGGTTTAGGATACGGGTTAGGATTAGGGTACGCGTTACTGTTAGGGTAGTGGTTAGGGTTAGGGTACGCTTAAGGGTGAGGGTAGTTATTAAACCTATCCCACTCTCTAGATACCCCTTAGCACGTAAAGGAATATTATTTGGGGTCCAGCCATGGAGAAGAGTTTAGACACTAGGAGAAGATAAGGAACACACCCATTATCAAGAAATCACAATCTGATTCTCTTTTTAAACTGTTCCTTAAAACACTAGTGCTTAGGAAATATATTGGAGGCAGAAGCCGTCAAGGGTAGCTTAGGGTTAGGGTTAGTGTGAGAGTGAGGGTTAGGGTATGGCTTAGGGTACGGGTTCGGGGAGGGGTTCGGGTAGGGCGTAGGGTATGGTTTAGGGATAGGGTTAGGGTTAGTGTTAGGGTTAGGGCTCGGTTAAGGGTACGTGTTAGGATTAGGGTACGCGTTAGTGTTAGGGTAGTGGTTAGGGTTAGGTTACGCTCTAGGGTGAGGATAGTTATTAAACCTATCCCACTCTCTAGATACCCCTTAGCACGTAAAGGAATATTATTTGGGGGTCCAGCCATGGAGAAGAGTTTAGACACTAGGAGAAGATAAGGAACACACCCATTATCAAGAAATCACATTAGGATTCTCTTTTTAACCTGTTCCTTAAAACACTAGTGCTTAGGAAATCTATTGGAGGCAGAAGCCGTCAAGGGTAGCTTAGGGTTAGGGTTAGGGTTAGGGTGAGGGTTAGGGTACGGCTTAGGGTACGGGTTCGGGGAGGGGTTCGGGTAGGGCGTAGGGTATGGGTTAGGGTTAGGGTTAGGGTTAGTGTTAGGGTTAGGGCTCGGTTTAGGGTACGGGTTAGGATTAAGGTACGCGTTAGTGTTAGGGTAGTGGTTAGGATTAGGGTACGCTTTAGCGTGGTGTAGTTATTAAACCTATCCCACTCTCTAGATACCCCTTAGCACGTAAAGGAATATTATTTGGGGGTCCAGCCATGGAGAAGAGTTTAGACACTAGGAGAAGATAAGGAACACACCCATTATCAAGAAATCACAATCTGATTCTCTTTTTAAACTGTTCCTTAAAACACTAGTGCTTAGGAAATATATTGGAGGCAGAAGCCGTCAAGGGTAGCTTAGGGTTAGGGTTAGTGTGAGGGTGAGGGTTAGGGTATGGCTTAGGGTACGGGTTCGGGGAGGGGTTCGGGTAGGGCGTAGGGTATGGTTTAGGGATAGAGTTAGGGTTAGTGTTAGGGTTAGGGCTCGGTTAAGGGTACGTGTTAGGATTAGGGTACGCGTTAGTGTTAGGGTAGTGGTTAGGGTTAGGTTACGCTCTAGGGTGAGGATAGTTATTAAACCTATCCCACTCTCTAGATACCCCTTAGCACGTAAAGGAATATTATTTGGGGGTCCAGCCATGGAGAAGAGTTTAGACACTAGGAGAAGATAAGGAACACACCCATTATCAAGAAATCACATTAGGATTCTCTTTTTAACCTGTTCCTTAAAACACTAGTGCTTAGGAAATCTATTGGAGGCAGAAGCCGTCAAGGGTAGCTTAGGGTTAGGGTTAGGGTTAGGGTGAGGGTTAGGGTACGGCTTAGGGTACGGGTTCGGGGAGGGGTTCGGGTAGGGCGTAGGGTATGGGTTAGGGTTAGGGTTAGGGTTAGTGTTAGGGTTAGGGCTCGGTTTAGGGTACGGGTTAGGATTAAGGTACGCGTTAGTGTTAGGGTAGTGGTTAGGATTAGGGTACGCTTTAGCGTGGTGTAGTTATTAAACCTATCCCACTCTCTAGATACCCCTTAGCACGTAAAGGAATATTATTTGGGGGTCCAGCCATGGAGAAGAGTTTAGACACTAGGAGAAGATAAGGAACACACCCATTATCAAGAAATCACAATATGATTCTCTTTTTAAACTGTTCCTTAAAACACTAGTGCTTAGGAAATATATTGGAGGCAGAAGCCGTCAAGGGTAGCTTAGGGTTTGGGTTAGGGTTAGGGTGAGGGTTAGGGTACGGCTTAGGGTACGGGTTCGGGGAGGGGTTCGGGTAGGGCGTAGGCTATGGGTTAGGGTTAGGGTTAGGGTTAGTGTTAGGGTTAGGGCTCGGTTTAGGGTACGGGTTAGGATTAGGGTACGCGTTAGGGTTAGGGTAGGGGTTAGGGTTAGGGTACGCGTTAGGGTGAGGGTAGTTATTAAACCTATCCCACTCTCTAGATACCCCTTAGCACGTAAAGGAATATTATTTGGGGGTCCAGCCATGGAGAAGAGTTTAGACACGAGGAGAAGATAAGGAACACACCCATTATCAAGAAATCACATTAGGATTCTCTTTTTAACCTGTTACTTAAAACACTAGTGCTTAGGAAATCAATTGCAGGCAGAAGCCTTCAAGGGTAGCTTAGGGTTAGGGTTACGGTTAGGGTGAGGGTTAGGGTACGGTTTAGGGTGCGGGTTCTGGGAGGGGTTCGGGTAGGGCGTAGGGTATGGGTTAGGGTTAGGGTTAGGGTTAGTGTTATGGTTAGGGCTCGGTTTAGGGTATGGGTTAGCATTAGGGTACACGTTAGGGTTAGGGTAGGGGTTAGGGTTAGGGTACGTGTTAGGGTGAGGGTAGTTATTAAACCTATCACACTCTCTAGATACCCCTTAGCACATAAAGGAATATTATTTGGGGGTCCAGCCATGGAGAAGAGTTTAGACACGAGGAGAAGATAAGGAACACACCCATTATCAAGAAATCACATTACGATTCTCTTTTTAACATGTTCCTTAAAACACTAGTGCTTAGGAAATCTATTGGAGGCAGAAGCCGTCAAGGGTAGCTTAGGGTTAGGGTTAGGGTTAGGGTGAGGGTTAGGGTACGGCTTAGGGTACGGGTTCGGGGAGGGGTTCGGGTTGGGTGTAGGGTATGGGTTAGGGTTATGGTTAGGGCTAGTGTTAGGGTTAGGGCTCGGTTTAGGGTACGGGTTAGGATTAGGGTACGCGTTAGGGTTAGGGTAGGGGTTAGGGTTAGGGTACGCGTTAGGGTGAGGGTAGTTATTAAACCTATCACACTCTCTAGATACCCCTTAGTACGTAAAGGAATATTATTTGGGGGTCGAGGCATGGAGAAGAGTTTAGACACGAGGAGAAGATAAGGAACACACGCATTATCAAGAAATCACATTAGGATTCTATTTTTAACCTGTTCCTTAAAGCACTAGTGCTTAGGAAATCTATTGGAGGCAGAAGCCGTCAAGGGTAGCTTAGGGTTAGGGTTAGGGTTAGGGTGAGGGTTAGGGTACGGCTTAGGGTACGGGTTCGGGGAGGGGTTCGGGTAGGGCGTAGGGTATGGGTTAGGGTTAGTGTTAGGGTTAGGGCTCGGTTTAGGATACGGGTTAGGATTAGGGTACGCGTTACTGTTAGGGTAGTGGTTAGGGTTAGGGTACGCTTAAGGGTGAGGGTAGTTATTAAACCTATCCCACTCTCTAGATACCCCTTAGCACGTAAAGGAATATTATTTGGGGTCCAGCCATGGAGAAGAGTTTAGACACTAGGAGAAGATAAGGAACACACCCATTATCAAGAAATCACAATCTGATTCTCTTTTTAAACTGTTCCTTAAAACACTAGTGCTTAGGAAATATATTGGAGGCAGAAGCCGTCAAGGGTAGCTTAGGGTTAGGGTTAGTGTGAGGGTGAGGGTTAGGGTATGGCTTAGGGTACGGGTTCGGGGAGGGGTTCGGGTAGGGCGTAGGGTATGGTTTAGGGATAGGGTTAGGGTTAGTGTTAGGGTTAGGGCTCGGTTAAGGGTACGTGTTAGGATTAGGGTACGCGTTAGTGTTAGGGTAGTGGTTAGGGTTAGGTTACGCTCTAGGGTGAGGATAGTTATTAAACCTATCCCACTCTCTAGATACCCCTTAGCACGTAAAGGAATATTATTTGGGGGTCCAGCCATGGAGAAGAGTTTAGACACTAGGAGAAGATAAGGAACACACCCATTATCAAGAAATCACATTAGGATTCTCTTTTTAACCTGTTCCTTAAAACACTAGTGCTTAGGAAATCTATTGGAGGCAGAAGCCGTCAAGGGTAGCTTAGGGTTAGGGTTAGGGTTAGGGTGAGGGTTAGGGTACGGCTTAGGGTACGGGTTCGGGGAGGGGTTCGGGTAGGGCGTAGGGTATGGGTTAGGGTTAGGGTTAGGGTTAGTGTTAGGGTTAGGGCTCGGTTTAGGGTACGGGTTAGGATTAGGGTACGCGTTAGTGTTAGGGTAGTGGTTAGGATTAGGGTACGCTTTAGCGTGGTGTAGTTATTAAACCTATCCCACTCTCTAGATACCCCTTAGCACGTAAAGGAATATTATTTGGGGGTCCAGCCATGGAGAAGAGTTTAGACACTAGGAGAAGATAAGGAACACACCCATTATCAAGAAATCACAATCTGATTCTCTTTTTAAACTGTTCCTTAAAACACTAGTGCTTAGGAAATATATTGGAGGCAGAAGCCGTCAAGGGTAGCTTAGGGTTAGGGTTAGTGTGAGGGTGAGGGTTAGGGTATGGCTTAGGGTACGGGTTCGGGGAGGGGTTCGGGTAGGGCGTAGGGTATGGTTTAGGGATAGGGTTAGGGTTAGTGTTAGGGTTAGGGCTCGGTTAAGGGTACGTGTTAGGATTAGGGTACGCGTTAGTGTTAGGGTAGTGGTTAGGGTTAGGTTACGCTCTAGGGTGAGGATAGTTATTAAACCTATCCCACTCTCTAGATACCCCTTAGCACGTAAAGGAATATTATTTGGGGGTCCAGCCATGGAGAAGAGTTTAGACACTAGGAGAAGATAAGGAACACACCCATTATCAAGAAATCACATTAGGATTCTCTTTTTAACCTGTTCCTTAAAACACTAGTGCTTAGGAAATCTATTGGAGGCAGAAGCCGTCAAGGGTAGCTTAGGGTTAGGGTTAGGGTTAGGGTGAGGGTTAGGGTACGGCTTAGGGTACGGGTTCGGGGAGGGGTTCGGGTAGGGCGTAGGGTATGGGTTAGGGTTAGGGTTAGGGTTAGTGTTAGGGTTAGGGCTCGGTTTAGGGTACGGGTTAGGATTAAGGTACGCGTTAGTGTTAGGGTAGTGGTTAGGATTAGGGTACGCTTTAGCGTGGTGTAGTTATTAAACCTATCCCACTCTCTAGATACCCCTTAGCACGTAAAGGAATATTATTTGGGGGTCCAGCCATGGAGAAGAGTTTAGACACTAGGAGAAGATAAGGAACACACCCATTATCAAGAAATCACAATATGATTCTCTTTTTAAACTGTTCCTTAAAACACTAGTGCTTAGGAAATATATTGGAGGCAGAAGCCGTCAAGGGTAGCTTAGGGTTTGGGTTAGGGTTAGGGTGAGGGTTAGGGTACGGCTTAGGGTACGGGTTCGGGGAGGGGTTCGGGTAGGGCGTAGGCTATGGGTTAGGGTTAGGGTTAGGGTTAGTGTTAGGGTTAGGGCTCGGTTTAGGGTACGGGTGAGGATTAGGGTACGCGTTAGGGTTAGGGTAGGGGTTAGGGTTAGTGTACGCGTTAGGGTGAGGGTAGTTATTAAACCTATCCCACTCTCTAGATACCCCTTAGCACGTACAGGAATATTATTGGGGGTCCAGCCATGGAGAAGAGTTTAGACACGAGGAGAAGATAAGGAACACACCCATTATCACGAAATCACATTAGGATTCTCTTTTTAACCTGTTCCTTAAAACACTAGTGCTTAGGAAATCTATTGGAGGCAGAAGCAGTCAAGGGTAGCTTAGGGTTAGGGTTAGGGTTAGGGTGAGGTTTAGGGTACGGCTTAGGGTACGGGGTCGGGGAGGGGTTCGGGTAGGGCGTAGGGTATGGCTTAGGGTTAGGGTTAGGGCTAGTGTTAGGGTTAGGGCTCGGTTTAGGGTACGGGTTAGGCTTAGGGTACGCGTTAGGGTTAGGGTAGGGGTTAGGGTTAGGGTACGCGTTAGGGTGAGGGTAGTTATTAAACCTATCCCACTCTTTAGATACCCCTTAGCACGTAAAGGAATATTATTTGGGTGTCCAGCCATGGAGAAGAGTTTAGACACGAGGAGAAGATAAGGAACACACCCATTATCAAGAAATCACATTAGGATTCTCTTTTTAACCTGTTCCTTAAAACACTAGTGCTTAGGAAATCAATTGGAGGCAGAAGCCGTCAAGGGTAGCTTAGGGTTAGGGTTACGGTTAGGGTGAGGGTTAGGGTACGGTTTAGGGTGCGGGTTCTGGGAGGGGTTCGGGTAGGGCGTAGGGTATTGGTTAGGGTTAGGGTTAGGGTTAGTGTTATGGTTAGGGCTCGGTTTAGGGTACGGGTTAGGATTAGGGTACGCGTTAGGGTTAGGGTAGGGGTTAGGGTTAGGGTACGTGTTAGGGTGAGGGTAGTTATTAAACCTATCACACTCTCTAGATACCCCTTAGCACATAAAGGAATATTATTTGGGGGTCCAGCCATGGAGAAGAGTTTAGACACGAGGAGAAGATAAGGAACACACCCATTATCAAGAAATCACATTACGATTCTCTTTTTAACATGTTCCTTAAAACACTAGTGCTTAGGAAATCTATTGGAGGCAGAAGCCGTCAAGGGTAGCTTAGGGTTAGGGTTAGGGTTAGGGTGAGGGTTAGGGTACGGCTTAGGGTACGGGTTCGGGGAGGGGTTCGGGTAGGGCGTAGGGTATGGGTTAGGGTTAGGGTTAGGGTTAGGGCTCGGTTTAGGGTACGGGTGAGGATTAGGGTACGCGTTACTGTTAGGGTAGTGGTTAGGGTTAGGGTACGCGTTAGGGTGAGGGTAGTTATTAAACCTATCCCACTCTCTAGATACCCCTTAGCACGTACAGGAATATTATTTGGGGTCCAGCCATGGAGAAGAGTTTAGACACTAGGAGAAGATAAGGAACACACCCATTATCAAGAAATCACAATCTGATTCTCTTTTTAAACTGTTCCTTAAAACACTAGTGCTTAGGAAATATATTGGAGGCAGAAGCCGTCAAGGGTAGCTTAGGGTTAGGGTTAGTGTGAGGGTGAGGGTTAGGGTATGGCTTAGGGTACGGGTTCGGGGAGGGGTTCGGGTAGGGCGTAGGGTATGGTTTAGGGATAGGGTTAGGGTTAGTGTTAGGGTTAGGGCTCGGTTAAGGGTACGTGTTAGGATTAGGGTACGCGTTAGTGTTAGGGTAGTGGTTAGGGTTAGGTTACGCTCTAGGGTGAGGATAGTTATTAAACCTATCCCACTCTCTAGATACCCCTTAGCACGTAAAGGAATATTATTTGGGGGTCCAGCCATGGAGAAGAGTTTAGACACTAGGAGAAGATAAGGAACACACCCATTATCAAGAAATCACATTAGGATTCTCTTTTTAACCTGTTCCTTAAAACACTAGTGCTTAGGAAATCTATTGGAGGCAGAAGCCGTCAAGGGTAGCTTAGGGTTAGGGTTAGGGTTAGGGTGAGGGTTAGGGTACGGCTTAGGGTACGGGTTCGGGGAGGGGTTCGGGTAGGGCGTAGGGTATGGGTTAGGGTTAGGGTTAGGGTTAGTGTTAGGGTTAGGGCTCGGTTTAGGGTACGGGTTAGGATTAAGGTACGCGTTAGTGTTAGGGTAGTGGTTAGGATTAGGGTACGCTTTAGCGTGGTGTAGTTATTAAACCTATCCCACTCTCTAGATACCCCTTAGCACGTAAAGGAATATTATTTGGGGGTCCAGCCATGGAGAAGAGTTTAGACACTAGGAGAAGATAAGGAACACACCCATTATCAAGAAATCACAATCTGATTCTCTTTTTAAACTGTTCCTTAAAACACTAGTGCTTAGGAAATATATTGGAGGCAGAAGCCGTCAAGGGTAGCTTAGGGTTAGGGTTAGTGTGAGGGTGAGGGTTAGGGTATGGCTTAGGGTACGGGTTCGGGGAGGGGTTCGGGTAGGGCGTAGGGTATGGTTTAGGGATAGAGTTAGGGTTAGTGTTAGGGTTAGGGCTCGGTTAAGGGTACGTGTTAGGATTAGGGTACGCGTTAGTGTTAGGGTAGTGGTTAGGGTTAGGTTACGCTCTAGGGTGAGGATAGTTATTAAACCTATCCCACTCTCTAGATACCCCTTAGCACGTAAAGGAATATTATTTGGGGGTCCAGCCATGGAGAAGAGTTTAGACACTAGGAGAAGATAAGGAAAACACCCATTATCAAGAAATCACATTAGGATTCTCTTTTTAACCTGTTCCTTAAAACACTAGTGCTTAGGAAATCTATTGGAGGCAGAAGCCGTCAAGGGTAGCTTAGGGTTAGGGTTAGGGTTAGGGTGAGGGTTAGGGTACGGCTTAGGGTACGGGTTCGGGGAGGGGTTCGGGTAGGGCGTAGGGTATGGGTTAGGGTTAGGGTTAGGGTTAGTGTTAGGGTTAGGGCTCGGTTTAGGGTACGGGTTAGGATTAAGGTACGCCTTAGTGTTAGGGTAGTGGTTAGGATTAGGGTACGCTTTAGCGTGGTGTAGTTATTAAACCTATCCCACTCTCTAGATACCCCTTAGCACGTAAAGGAATATTATTTGGGGGTCCAGCCATGGAGAAGAGTTTAGACACTAGGAGAAGATAAGGAACACACCCATTATCAAGAAATCACAATATGATTCTCTTTTTAAACTGTTCCTTAAAACACTAGTGCTTAGGAAATATATTGGAGGCAGAAGCCGTCAAGGGTAGCTTAGGGTTTGGGTTAGGGTTAGGGTGAGGGTTAGGGTACGGCTTAGGGTACGGGTTCGGGGAGGGGTTCGGGTAGGGCGTAGGCTATGGGTTAGGTTTAGGGTTAGGGTTAGTGTTAGGGTTAGGGCTCGGTTTAGGGTACGGGTTAGGATTAGGGTACGCGTTAGGGTTAGGGTAGGGGTTAGGGTTAGGGTACGCGTTAGGGTGAGGGTAGTTATTAAACCTATCCCACTCTCTAGATACCCCTTAGCACGTAAAGGAATATTATTTGGGGGTCCAGCCATGGAGAAGAGTTTAGACACGAGGAGAAGATAAGGAACACACCCATTATCAAGAAATCACATTAGGATTCTCTTTTTAACCTGTTACTTAAAACACTAGTGCTTAGGAAATCAATTGCAGGCAGAAGCCTTCAAGGGTAGCTTAGGGTTAGGGTTACGGTTAGGGTGAGGGTTAGGGTACGGTTTAGGGTGCGGGTTCTGGGAGGGGTTCGGGTAGGGCGTAGGGTATGGGTTAGGGTTAGGGTTAGGGTTAGTGTTATGGTTAGGGCTCGGTTTAGGGTATGGGTTAGGATTAGGGTACACGTTAGGGTTAGGGTAGGGGTTAGGGTTAGGGTACGTGTTAGGGTGAGGGTAGTTATTAAACCTATCACACTCTCTAGATACCCCTTAGCACATAAAGGAATATTATTTGGGGGTCCAGCCATGGAGAAGAGTTTAGACACGAGGAGAAGATAAGGAACACACCCATTATCAAGAAATCACATTACGATTCTCTTTTTAACATGTTCCTTAAAACACTAGTGCTTAGGAAATCTATTGGAGGCAGAAGCCGTCAAGGGTAGCTTAGGGTTAGGGTTAGGGTTAGGGTGAGGGTTAGGGTACGGCTTAGGGTACGGGTTCGGGGAGGGGTTCGGGTTGGGTGTAGGGTATGGGTTAGGGTTATGGTTAGGGCTAGTGTTAGGGTTAGGGCTCGGTTTAGGGTACGGGTTAGGATTAGGGTACGCGTTAGGGTTAGGGTAGGGGTTAGGGTTAGGGTACGCGTTAGGGTGAGGGTAGTTATTAAACCTATCACACTCTCTAGATACCCCTTAGTACGTAAAGGAATATTATTTGGGGGTCGAGGCATGGAGAAGAGTTTAGACACGAGGAGAAGATAAGGAACACACGCATTATCAAGAAATCACATTAGGAGTCTATTTTTAACCTGTTCCTTAAAGCACTAGTGCTTAGGAAATCTATTGGAGGCAGAAGCCGTCAAGGGTAGCTTAGGGTTAGGGTTAGGGTTAGGGTGAGGGTTAGGGTACGGCTTAGGGTACGGGTTCGGGGAGGGGTTCGGGTAGGGCGTAGGGTATGGGTTAGGGTTAGTGTTAGGGTTAGGGCTCGGTTTAGGATACGGGTTAGGATTAGGGTACGCGTTACTGTTAGGGTAGTGGTTAGGGTTAGGGTACGCTTAAGGGTGAGGGTAGTTATTAAACCTATCCCACTCTCTAGATACCCCTTAGCACATAAAGGAATATTATTTGGGGTCCAGCCATGGAGAAGAGTTTAGACACTAGGAGAAGATAAGGAACACACCCATTATCAAGAAATCACAATCTGATTCTCTTTTTAAACTGTTCCTTAAAACACTAGTGCTTAGGAAATATATTGGAGGCAGAAGCCGTCAAGGGTAGCTTAGGGTTAGGGTTAGTGTGAGGGTGAGGGTTAGGGTATGGCTTAGGGTACGGGTTCGGGGAGGGGTTCGGGTAGGGCGTAGGGTATGGTTTAGGGATAGGGTTAGGGTTAGTGTTAGGGTTAGGGCTCGGTTAAGGGTACGTGTTAGGATTAGGGTACGCGTTAGTGTTAGGGTAGTGGTTAGGGTTAGGTTACGCTCTAGGGTGAGGATAGTTATTAAACCTATCCCACTCTCTAGATACCGCTTAGCACGTAAAGGAATATTATTTGGGGGTCCAGCCATGGAGAAGAGTTTAGACACTAGGAGAAGATAAGGAACACACCCATTATCAAGAAATCACATTAGGATTCTCTTTTTAACCTGTTCCTTAAAACACTAGTGCTTAGGAAATCTATTGGAGGCAGAAGCCGTCAAGGGTAGCTTAGGGTTAGGGTTAGGGTTAGGGTGAGGGTTAGGGTACGGCTTAGGGTACGGGTTCGGGGAGGGGTTCGGGTAGGGCGTAGGGTATGGGTTAGGGTTAGGGTTAGGGTTAGTGTTAGGGTTAGGGCTCGGTTTAGGTTACGGGTTAGGATTAAGGTACGCGTTAGTGTTAGGGTAGTGGTTAGGATTAGGGTACGCTTTAGCGTGGTGTAGTTATTAAACCTATCCCACTCTCTAGATACCCCTTAGCACGTAAAGGAATATTATTTGGGGGTCCAGCCATGGAGAAGAGTTTAGACACTAGGAGAAGATAAGGAACACACCCATTATCAAGAAATCACAATCTGATTCTCTTTTTAAACTGTTCCTTAAAACACTAGTGCTTAGGAAATATATTGGAGGCAGAAGCCGTCAAGGGTAGCTTAGGGTTAGGGTTAGTGTGAGGGTGAGGGTTAGGGTATGGCTTAGGGTACGGGTTCGGGGAGGGGTTCGGGTAGGGCGTAGGGTATGGTTTAGGGATAGGGTTAGGGTTAGTGTTAGGGTTAGGGCTCGGTTAAGGGTACGTGTTAGGATTAGGGTACGCGTTAGTGTTAGGGTAGTGGTTAGGGTTAGGTTACGCTCTAGGGTGAGGATAGTTATTAAACCTATCCCACTCTCTAGATACCCCTTAGCACGTAAAGGAATATTATTTGGGGGTCCAGCCATGGAGAAGAGTTTAGACACTAGGAGAAGATAAGGAACACACCCATTATCAAGAAATCACATTAGGATTCTCTTTTTAACCTGTTCCTTAAAACACTAGTGCTTAGGAAATCTATTGGAGGCAGAAGCCGTCAAGGGTAGCTTAGGGTTAGGGTTAGGGTTAGGGTGAGGGTTAGGGTACGGCTTAGGGTACGGGTTCGGGGAGGGGTTCGGGTAGGGCGTAGGGTATGGGTTAGGGTTAGGGTTAGGGTTAGTGTTAGGGTTAGGGCTCGGTTTAGGGTACGGGTTAGGATTAAGGTACGCGTTAGTGTTAGGGTAGTGGTTAGGATTAGGGTACGCTTTAGCGTGGTGTAGTTATTAAACCTATCCCACTCTCTAGATACCCCTTAGCACGTAAAGGAATATTATTTGGGGGTCCAGCCATGGAGAAGAGTTTAGACACTAGGAGAAGATAAGGAACACACCCATTATCAAGAAATCACAATATGATTCTCTTTTTAAACTGTTCCTTAAAACACTAGTGCTTAGGAAATATATTGGAGGCAGAAGCCGTCAAGGGTAGCTTAGGGTTTGGGTTAGGGTTAGGGTGAGGGTTAGGGTACGGCTTAGGGTACGGGTTCGGGGAGGTGTTCGGGTAGGGCGTAGGCTATGGGTTAGGGTTAGGGTTAGGGTTAGTGTTAGGGTTAGGGCTCGGTTTAGGGTACGGGTTAGGATTAGGGTACGCGTTAGGGTTAGGGTAGGGGTTAGGGTTAGGGTACGCGTTAGGGTGAGGGTAGTTATTAAACCTATCCCACTCTCTTGATACCCCTTAGCACGTAAAGGAATATTATTTGGGGGTCCAGCCATGGAGAAGAGTTTAGACACGAGGAGAAGATAAGGAACACACCCATTATCAAGAAATCACATTAGGATTCTCTTTTTAACCTGTTACTTAAAACACTAGTGCTTAGGAAATCAATTGCAGGCAGAAGCCTTCAAGGGTAGCTTAGGGTTAGGGTTACGGTTAGGGTGAGGGTTAGGGTACGGTTTAGGGTGCGGGTTCTGGGAGGGGTTCGGGTAGGGCGTAGGGTATGGGTTAGGGTTAGGGTTAGGGTTAGTGTTATGGTTAGGGCTCGGTTTAGAGTATGGGTTAGGATTAGGGTACACGTTAGGGTTAGGGTAGGGGTTAGGGTTAGGTTACGTGTTAGGGTGAGGGTAGTTATTAAACCTATCACACTCTCTAGATACCCCTTAGCACATAAAGGAATATTATTTGGGGGTCCAGCCATGGAGAAGAGTTTAGACACGAGGAGAAGATAAGGAACACACCCATTATCAAGAAATCACATTACGATTCTCTTTTTAACATGTTCCTTAAAACACTAGTGCTTAGGAAATCTATTGGAGGCAGAAGCCGTCAAGGGTAGCTTAGGGTTAGGGTTAGGGTTAGGGTGAGGGTTAGGGTACAGCTTAGGGTACGGGTTCGGGGAGGGGTTCGGGTAGGGCGTAGGGTATGGGTTAGGGTTAGGGTTAGGGTTAGTGTTAGCGTTAGGGCTCGGTTTAGGGTACGGGTGAGGATTAGGGTACGCGTTAGGGTTAGGGTAGGGGTTAGGGTTAGTGTACGCGTTAGGGTGAGGGTAGTTATTAAACCTATCCCACTCTCTAGATACCCCTTAGCACGTACAGGAATATTATTGGGGGTCCAGCCATGGAGAAGAGTTTAGACACGAGGAGAAGATAAGGAACACACCCATTATCACGAAATCACATTAGGATTCTCTTTTTAACCTGTTCCTTAAAACACTAGTGCTTAGGAAATCTATTGGAGGCAGAAGCAGTCAAGGGTAGCTTAGGGTTAGGGTTAGGGTTAGGGTGAGGGTTAGGGTACGGCTTAGGGTACGGGGTCGGGGAGGGGTTCGGGTAGGGCGTAGGGTATGGCTTAGGGTTAGGGTTAGGGCTAGTGTTAGGGTTAGGGCTCGGTTTAGGGTACGGGTTAGGCTTAGGGTACGCGTTAGGGTTAGGGTAGGGGTTAGGGTTAGGGTACGCGTTAGGGTGAGGGTAGTTATTAAACCTATCCCACTCTTTAGATACCCCTTAGCACGTAAAGGAATATTATTTGGGTGTCCAGCCATGGAGAAGAGTTTAGACACGAGGAGAAGATAAGGAACACACCCATTATCAAGAAATCACATTAGGATTCTCTTTTTAACCTGTTCCTTAAAACACTAGTGCTTAGGAAATCAATTGGAGGCAGAAGCCGTCAAGGGTAGCTTAGGGTTAGGGTTACGGTTAGGGTGAGGGTTAGGGTACGGTTTAGGGTGCGGGTTCTGGGAGGGGTTCGGGTAGGGCGTAGGGTATTGGTTAGGGTTAGGGTTAGGGTTAGTGTTATGGTTAGGGCTCGGTTTAGGGTACGGGTTAGGATTAGGGTACGCGTTAGGGTTAGGGTAGGGGTTAGGGTTAGGGTACGTGTTAGGGTGAGGGTAGTTATTAAACCTATCACACTCTCTAGATACCCCTTAGCACATAAAGGAATATTATTTGGGGGTCCAGCCATGGAGAAGAGTTTAGACACGAGGAGAAGATAAGGAACACACCCATTATCAAGAAATCACATTACGATTCTCTTTTTAACATGTTCCTTAAAACACTAGTGCTTAGGAAATCTATTGGAGGCAGAAGCCGTCAAGGGTAGCTTAGGGTTAGGGTTAGGGTTAGGGTGAGGGTTAGGGTACGGCTTAGGGTACGGGTTCGGGGAGGGGTTCGGGTAGGGCGTAGGGTATGGGTTAGGGTTAGGGTTAGGGTTAGTGTTAGGGTTAGGGCTCGGTTTAGGGTACGGGTGAGGATTAGGGTACGCGTTAGGGTTAGGGTAGGGGTTAAGGTTAGTGTACGCGTTAGGGTGAGGGTAGTTATTAAACCTATCCCACTCTCTAGATACCCCTTAGCACGTACAGGAATATTATTGGGGGTCCAGCCATGGAGAAGAGTTTAGACACGAGGAGAAGATAAGGAACACACCCATTATCACGAAATCACATTAGGATTCTCTTTTTAACCTGTTCCTTAAAACACTAGTGCTTAGGAAATCTATTGGAGGCAGAAGCAGTCAAGGGTAGCTTAGGGTTAGGGTTAGGGTTAGGGTGAGGGTTAGGGTATGGCTTAGGGTACGGGTTCGGGGAGGGGTTCGGGTAGGGCGTAGGGTATGGGTTAGGGTTAGGGTTAGGGCTAGTGTTAGGTTTAGGGCTCGGTTTAGGGTACGGGTTAGGATTAGGGTACGCGTTAGGGTTAGGGTAGGGGTTAGGGTTAGGGTACGCGTTAGGGTGAGGGTAGTTATTAAACCTATCCCACTCTCTAGATACCCCTTAGCACGTACAGGAATATTATTGGGGGTCCAGCCATGGAGAAGAGTTTAGACACTAGGAGAAGTTAAGGAACACACCCATTATCACGAAATCACTTTAGGATTCTCTTTTTAACCTGTTCCTTAAAACACTAGTGCTTAGGAAATCTATTGGAGGCAGAAGCAGTCAAGGGTAGCTTAGGGTTAGGGTTAGGTTTAGGGTGAGGGTTAGGGTATGGCTTAGGGTACGGGTTCGGGGAGGGGTTCGGGTAGGGCGTAGGGTATGGGTTAGGGTTAGGGTTAGTGTTAGGGTTAGGGCTCGGTTTATGGTACGGGTTAGGATTAGGGTACGCGTTAGTGTTAGGGTAGGGGTTAGGGTTAGGGTACGCGATAGGGTGAGGTTAGTTATTAAACCTATCCCACTCTCTAGATACCCCTTAGCACGTAAAGGAATATTATTTGGGGGTCCAGAGATGGAGAAGAGTTTAGACACTAGGAGAAGATAAGGAACAC
Organism: Balaenoptera acutorostrata; assembly: GCF_949987535.1. NCBI lineage: Eukaryota > Metazoa > Chordata > Mammalia > Artiodactyla > Balaenopteridae > Balaenoptera > Balaenoptera acutorostrata. Next base: position 244,212 of record NW_026646592.1, read on the forward strand.
ACCCATTATCAAGAAATCACATTAGGATTCTCTTTTTAACCTGTTCCTTAAAACACTAGTGCTTAGGAAATCTATTGGAGGCAGAAGCAGTCAAGGGTAGCTTAGGGTTAGGGTGAGGGTTAGGGTACGGCTTAGGGTACGGGTTCGGGGAGGGGTTCGGGTAGGGCGTAGTGTATGGGTTAGGGTTAGGGTTAGGGCTAGTGTTAGGGTTAGGGCTCGGTTTAGGGTACGGGTTAGGATTAGGGTACGCATTAGGGTTAGGGTAGGGGTTAGGGTTAGGGTACGCTTTAGGGTGAGGGTAGTTATTAAACCTATCCCACTCTCTAGATACCCCTTAGCACGTAAGGGAATATTATTTGGGGGTCCAGCCATGGAGAAGTGTTTAGACACGAGGAGAAGATAAGGAACACACCCATTATCAAGAAATCACATTAGTATTCTCTTTTTAACCTGTTCCTTAAAACACTAGTGCTTAGGAAATCTATTGGAGGCAGAAGCAGTGAAGGGTAGCTTAGGGTTAAGGTTAGGGTGAGGGTGAGGGTTAGGGTATGGCTTAGGGTACGGGTTCGGGGAGGGGTTCGGGTAGGGGGTAGGTTATGGTTTAGGGATAGGGTTAGGGTTAGTGTTAGGGTTAGGGCTCGGTTAAGGGTACGTGTTAGGATTAGGGTACGCGTTAGTGTTAGGGTAGTGGTTAGGGTTAGGTTACGCTCTAGGGTGAGGATAGTTATTAAACCTATCCCACTCTCTAGATACCCCTTAGCACGTAAAGGAATATTATTTGGGGGTCCAGCCATGGAGAAGAGTTTAGACACTAGGAGAAGATAAGGAACACACCCATTATCAAGAAATCACATTAGGATTCTCTTTTTAACCTGTTCCTTAAAACACTAGTGCTTAGGAAATCTATTGGAGGCAGAAGCCGTCAAGGGTAGCTTAGGGTTAGGGTTAGGGTTAGGGTGAGGGTTAGGGTACGGCTTAGGTTACGGGTTCGGGGAGGGGTTCGGGTAGGGCGTAGGGTATGGGTTATGGTTAGGGTTAGGGTTAGTGTTAGGGTTAGGGCTCGGTTTAGGGTACGGGTTAGGATTAGGGTACGCGTTAGTGTTAGGGTAGTGGTTAGGATTAGGGTACGCTTTAGCGTGGTGTAGTTATTAAACCTATCCCACTCTCTAGATACCCCTTAGCACGTAAAGGAATATTATTTGGGGGTCCAGCCATGGAGAAGAGTTTAGACACTAGGAGAAGATAAGGAACACACCCATTATCAAGAAATCACAATATGATTCTCTTTTTAAACTGTTCCTTAAAACACTAGTGCTTAGGAAATATATTGGAGGCAGAAGCCGTCAAGGGTAGCTTAGGGTTAGGGTTAGGGTTAGGGTGAGGGTTAGGGTACGGCTTAGGGTACGGGTTCGGGGAGGGGTTCGGGTAGGTCGTAGGCTATGGGTTAGGGTTAGGGTTAGGGTTAGTGTTAGGGTTAGGGCTCGGTTTAGGGTACGGGTTAGGATTAGGGTACGCGTTAGGGTTAGGGTAGGGTTTAGGGTTAGGGTATGCGATAGGGTGAGGTTTGTTATTAAACCTATCCCACTCCCTAGATACCCCTTAGCACGTAAAGGAATATTATTTGGGGTTCCAGCCATGGAGAAGAGTTTAGACACTAGGAGAAGATAAGGAACACACCCATTATCAAGAAATCACATTAGGATTCTCTTTTTAACCTGTTCCTTAAAACACTAGTGCTTAGGACATCTATTGGAGGCAGAAGCAGTCAAGGGTAGCTTAGGGTTAGGGTTAGGGTTAGGGTGAGGGTTAGGGTACGGCTTTGGGTACGGGTTCGGGGAGGGGTTCGGGTAGGTCGTAGGGTATGTGTTAGGGTTAGGGTTAGGGCTCGGTTTAGGGTACGGGTTAGGATTAGGGTACGCGTTAGTGTTAGGGTAGGGGTTAGGGTTAGGGTACGCTTTAGGGTGAGGGTAGTTATTAAACCTATCCCACTCTCTAGATACCCGTTAGCACGTAAAGGAATATTATTTGGGGGTCCAGCCATGGAGAAGGGTTTAGACACTAGGAGAAGATCAGGAACACACCCATTATCAAGAAATCACAATATGATTCTCTTTTTGAACTGTTCCTTAAAACACTAGTGCTTAGGAAATCTATTGGAGGCAGAAGCAGTCAAGGGTAGCTTAGGGTTAGGGTTAGGGTTAGGGTGAGGGTTAGGGTACGGCTTAGGGTACGAGTTCAGGGAGGGGTTCGGGTAGGGCGTAGGGTATGGGTTAGGGTTAGGGTTAGCGTTAGTGTTAGGGTTAGGGCTCGGTTTAGGGTACGGGTTAGGATTAGGGTACGCGTTAGGGTTAGGGTAGGGGTTAGGGTTAGGGTACGCGTTAGGGTGAGGGTAGTTATTAAACCTATCCCACACTCTAGGTACCCCTTAGCACGTAAAGGAATATTATTTGGGGGTCCAGCCATGCAGAAGAGTTTAGACACTAGGAGAAGATAAGGAACACACCCATTATCAAGAAATCACATTAGGATTCTCTTTTTAACCAGTTCCTTAAAACACTAGTGCTTCGGAAATCTATTGGAGGCATACGCCGTCAAGGGTAGCTTAGGGTTAGGGTTAGGGTTAGGGTGAGAGTTAGCGTATGGCTTAGGGTACGGGTTCGGGGAGGGGATCGGGTAGGGCGTAGGGTATGGGTTAGGGTTAGGGTTAGGGTTAGGGCTCGGTTTAGGGTACATGTTAGGATTAGGGTACGCGTTAGAGTTAGGGTAGGGGTTAGGGTTAGGGTACGCGTTAGGGTGAGGGTAGTTATTAAACCTATCCCACTCTCTAGATACCCCTTCGCACGTAAAGGAATATTATTTGGGGTTCCAGCCATGGAGAAGAGTTTAGACACTAGGAGAAGATAAGGAACACACCCATTATCAAGAAATCACAATATGATTCTCTTTTTAAACTGTTCCTTAAAACACTAGTGCTTAGGAAATCTATTGGAGGCAGAAGCCGTCAAGGGTAGCTTAGGGTTAGGGTTAGGGTTAGGGTGAGGGTTAGGGTACGGCTTAGGGTACGGGTTCGGGGAGGGGTTCGGGTAGGGCGTAGGGTATGGGTTAGGGTTAGGGTTAGGGTTAGTGTTAGGGTTAGGGCTCGGTTTAGGGTACGGGTTAGGATTAGGGTACGCATTAGGGTTAGGGTAGGGGTTAGGGTTAGGGTACGCGTTAGGGTGAGGGTAGTTATTAAACCTATCCCACTCTCTAGATACCCCTTAGCACGTAAAGGAATATTATTTGGGGGTTCAGCCATGGAGAAGGGTTTAGACACTAGGAGAAGATAAGGAACACACCCATTATCAAGAAATCACATAAGGATTCTCTTTTTAACCTGTTCCTTTAAACACTAGTGCTTAGGACATCTATTGGAGGCAGAAGCAGTCAAGGGTAGCTTAGGCTTAGGGTTAGGGTTAGGGTGAGGGTTAGGGTATGGCTTAGGGTACGGGTTCGGGGAGGGGTTCGGGTAGGGCGTAGGGTATGGGTTAGGGTTAGGGTTAGGGTTAGTGTTAGGGTTAGGGCTCGGTTTAGGGTACGGGTTAGGATTAGGGTACGCGCTAGGGTTAGGTTAGGGGTTAGAGTTAGGGTACGCGTTAGGGTGAGGATAGTTATTAAACCTATCCCACCCTCTAGATACCCCTTAGCACGTAAAGGAATATTGTTTGGGGGTCCAGCCATGGAGAAGAGTTTAGACACTAGGAGAAGATAAGGAACACACCCATTATCACGAAATCATATTAGGATTCTCTTTTTAACCTGTTCCTTAAAACACTAGTTCTTAGGAAATCTATTGGAGGCAGAAGCAGTCAAGGGTAGCTTAGGGTTAGTGTTAGGGTTAGGGTGAGGGCTAGCGTATGGCTTAAGGTACGGGTTCGGGGAGGGGTTCGGGTAGGGCGTAGGGTATGGGTTAGGGTTAGGGTTAGGGCTAGTGTTAGGGTTAGGACTCGGTTTAGGGTACGGGTTAGGATTAGGGTACGCATTAGGGTTAGGGTAGGGGTTAGGGTTAGGGTACGCTTTAGGGTGAGGGTAGTTATTAAACCTATCCCACTCTCTAGATACCCCTTAGCACGTAAAGGAATATTATTTGGGGGTCCAGCCATGGAGAAGAGTTTAGACACGAGGAGAAGATAAGGAACACACCCATTATCAAGAAATCACATTAGTATTCTCTTTTTAACCTGTTCCTTAAAACACTAGTGCTTAGGAAATCTATTGGAGGCAGAAGCAGTGAAGGGTAGCTTAGGGTTAAGGTTAGGGTGAGGGTGAGGGTTAGGGTATGGCTTAGGGTACGGGTTCGGGGAGGGGTTCGGGTAGGGGGTAGGTTATGGTTTAGGGATAGGGTTAGGGTTAGTGTTAGGGTTAGGGCTCGGTTAAGGGTACGTGTTAGGATTAGGGTACGCGTTAGTGTTAGGGTAGTGGTTAGGGTTAGGTTACGCTCTAGGGTGAGGATAGTTATTAAACCTATCCCACTCTCTAGATACCCCTTAGCACGTAAAGGAATATTATTTGGGGGTCCAGCCATGGAGAAGAGTTTAGACACTAGGAGAAGATAAGGAACACACCCATTATCAAGAAATCACATTAGGATTCTCTTTTTAACCTGTTCCTTAAAACACTAGTGCTTAGGAAATCTATTGGAGGCAGAAGCCGTCAAGGGTAGCTTAGGGTTAGGGTTAGGGTTAGGGTGAGGGTTAGGGTACGGCTTAGGTTACGGGTTCGGGGAGGGGTTCGGGTAGGGCGTAGGGTATGGGTTAGGGTTAGGGTTAGGGTTAGTGTTAGGGTTAGGGCTCGGTTTAGGGTACGGGTTAGGATTAGGGTACGCGTTAGTGTTAGGGTAGTGGTTAGGATTAGGGTACGCTTTAGCGTGGTGTAGTTATTAAACCTATCCCACTCTCTAGATACCCCTTAGCACGTAAAGGAATATTATTTGGGGGTCCAGCCATGGAGAAGAGTTTAGACACTAGGAGAAGATAAGGAACACACCCATTATCAAGAAATCACAATATGATTCTCTTTTTAAACTGTTCCTTAAAACACTAGTGCTTAGGAAATATATTGGAGGCAGAAGCCGTCAAGGGTAGCTTAGGGTTAGGGTTAGGGTTAGGGTGAGGGTTAGGGTACGGCTTAGGGTACGGGTTCGGGGAGGGGTTCGGGTAGGTCGTAGGCTATGGGTTAGGGTTAGGGTTAGGGTTAGTGTTAGGGTTAGGGTTCGGTTTAGGGTACGGGTTAGGATTAGGGTACGCGTTAGGGTTAGGGTAGGGTTTAGGGTTAGGGTATGCGATAGGGTGAGGTTTGTTATTAAACCTATCCCACTCTCTAGATACCCCTTAGCACGTAAAGGAATATTATTTGGGGGTCCAGCCATGGAGAAGAGTTTAGACACTAGGAGAAGATAAGGAACACACCCATTATCAAGAAATCACATTAGGATTCTCTTTTTAACCTGTTCCTTAAAACACTAGTGCTTAGGACATCTATTGGAGGCAGAAGCAGTCAAGGGTAGCTTAGGGTTAGGGTTAGGGTTAGGGTGAGGGTTAAGGTACGGCTTACGGTACGGGTTCGGGGAGGGGTTCGGGTAGGGCGTAGGCTATGTGTTAGGGTTAGGGTTAGGTCTAGTGTTAGGTTTAGGGCTCGGTTTAGGTTACGGGTTAGGATTAGGGTATGCGATAGGGTTAGGGTAGGGGTTAGGGTTAGGGTACGCGTTAGGGTGAAGGTAGTTATTAAACCTATCACACTCTCTAGATACCCCTTAGCACGTAAAGGAATATTATTTGGGGGTCCAGCCATGGAGAAGAGTTTAGACACGAGGAGAAGATAAGGAACACACCCATTATCAAGAAATCACATTAGGATTCTCTTTTTAACCTGTTCCTTAAAACACTAGTGCTTAGGAAATCTATTGGAGGCAGAAGCCGTCAAGGGTAGCTTAGGGTTAGGGTTAGGGTTAGGGTGAGGGTTAGGGTACGGGTTAGGATTAGGGTACGCATTAGGGTTAGGGTAGGGGTTAGGGTTAGGGTACGCTTTAGGGTGAGGGTAGTTATTAAACCTATCCCACTCTCTAGATACCCCTTAGCACGTAAGGGAATATTATTTGGGGGTCCAGCCATGGAGAAGTGTTTAGACACGAGGAGAAGATAAGGAACACACCCATTATCAAGAAATCACATTAGTATTCTCTTTTTAACCTGTTCCTTAAAACACTAGTGCTTAGGAAATCTATTGGAGGCAGAAGCAGTGAAGGGTAGCTTAGGGTTAAGGTTAGGGTGAGGGTGAGGGTTAGGGTATGGCTTAGGGTACGGGTTCGGGGAGGGGTTCGGGTAGGGGGTAGGTTATGGTTTAGGGATAGGGTTAGGGTTAGTGTTAGGGTTAGGGCTCGGTTAAGGGTACGTGTTAGGATTAGGGTACGCGTTAGTGTTAGGGTAGTGGTTAGGGTTAGGTTACGCTCTAGGGTGAGGATAGTTATTAAACCTATCCCACTCTCTAGATACCCCTTAGCACGTAAAGGAATATTATTTGGGGGTCCAGCCATGGAGAAGAGTTTAGACACTAGGAGAAGATAAGGAACACACCCATTATCAAGAAATCACATTAGGATTCTCTTTTTAACCTGTTCCTTAAAACACTAGTGCTTAGGAAATCTATTGGAGGCAGAAGCCGTCAAGGGTAGCTTAGGGTTAGGGTTAGGGTTAGGGTGAGGGTTAGGGTACGGCTTAGGTTACGGGTTCGGGGAGGGGTTCGGGTAGGGCGTAGGGTATGGGTTATGGTTAGGGTTAGGGTTAGTGTTAGGGTTAGGGCTCGGTTTAGGGTACGGGTTAGGATTAGGGTACGCGTTAGTGTTAGGGTAGTGGTTAGGATTAGGGTACGCTTTAGCGTGGTGTAGTTATTAAACCTATCCCACTCTCTAGATACCCCTTAGCACGTAAAGGAATATTATTTGGGGGTCCAGCCATGGAGAAGAGTTTAGACACTAGGAGAAGATAAGGAACACACCCATTATCAAGAAATCACAATATGATTCTCTTTTTAAACTGTTCCTTAAAACACTAGTGCTTAGGAAATATATTGGAGGCAGAAGCCGTCAAGGGTAGCTTAGGGTTAGGGTTAGGGTTAGGGTGAGGGTTAGGGTACGGCTTAGGGTACGGGTTCGGGGAGGGGTTCGGGTAGGTCGTAGGCTATGGGTTAGGGTTAGGGTTAGGGTTAGTGTTAGGGTTAGGGCTCGGTTTAGGGTACGGGTTAGGATTAGGGTACGCGTTAGGGTTAGGGTAGGGTTTAGGGTTAGGGTATGCGATAGGGTGAGGTTTGTTATTAAACCTATCCCACTCCCTAGATACCCCTTAGCACGTAAAGGAATATTATTTGGGGTTCCAGCCATGGAGAAGAGTTTAGACACTAGGAGAAGATAAGGAACACACCCATTATCAAGAAATCACATTAGGATTCTCTTTTTAACCTGTTCCTTAAAACACTAGTGCTTAGGACATCTATTGGAGGCAGAAGCAGTCAAGGGTAGCTTAGGGTTAGGGTTAGGGTTAGGGTGAGGGTTAGGGTACGGCTTTGGGTACGGGTTCGGGGAGGGGTTCGGGTAGGTCGTAGGGTATGTGTTAGGGTTAGGGTTAGGGCTCGGTTTAGGGTACGGGTTAGGATTAGGGTACGCGTTAGTGTTAGGGTAGGGGTTAGGGTTAGGGTACGCTTTAGGGTGAGGGTAGTTATTAAACCTATCCCACTCTCTAGATACCCGTTAGCACGTAAAGGAATATTATTTGGGGGTCCAGCCATGGAGAAGGGTTTAGACACTAGGAGAAGATCAGGAACACACCCATTATCAAGAAATCACAATATGATTCTCTTTTTGAACTGTTCCTTAAAACACTAGTGCTTAGGAAATCTATTGGAGGCAGAAGCAGTCAAGGGTAGCTTAGGGTTAGGGTTAGGGTTAGGGTGAGGGTTAGGGTACGGCTTAGGGTACGAGTTCAGGGAGGGGTTCGGGTAGGGCGTAGGGTATGGGTTAGGGTTAGGGTTAGCGTTAGTGTTAGGGTTAGGGCTCGGTTTAGGGTACGGGTTAGGATTAGGGTACGCGTTAGGGTTAGGGTAGGGGTTAGGGTTAGGGTACGCGTTAGGGTGAGGGTAGTTATTAAACCTATCCCACACTCTAGGTACCCCTTAGCACGTAAAGGAATATTATTTGGGGGTCCAGCCATGCAGAAGAGTTTAGACACTAGGAGAAGATAAGGAACACACCCATTATCAAGAAATCACATTAGGATTCTCTTTTTAACCAGTTCCTTAAAACACTAGTGCTTCGGAAATCTATTGGAGGCATACGCCGTCAAGGGTAGCTTAGGGTTAGGGTTAGGGTTAGGGTGAGAGTTAGCGTATGGCTTAGGGTACGGGTTCGGGGAGGGGATCGGGTAGGGCGTAGGGTATGGGTTAGGGTTAGGGTTAGGGTTAGGGCTCGGTTTAGGGTACATGTTAGGATTAGGGTACGCGTTAGAGTTAGGGTAGGGGTTAGGGTTAGGGTACGCGTTAGGGTGAGGGTAGTTATTAAACCTATCCCACTCTCTAGATACCCCTTCGCACGTAAAGGAATATTATTTGGGGGTCCAGCCATGGAGAAGAGTTTAGACACTAGGAGAAGATAAGGAACACACCCATTATCAAGAAATCACAATATGATTCTCTTTTTAAACTGTTCCTTAAAACACTAGTGCTTAGGAAATCTATTGGAGGCAGAAGCCGTCAAGGGTAGCTTAGGGTTAGGGTTAGGGTTAGGGTGAGGGTTAGGGTACGGCTTAGGGTACGGGTTCGGGGAGGGGTTCGGGTAGGGCGTAGGGTATGGGTTAGGGTTAGGGTTAGGGTTAGTGTTAGGGTTAGGGCTCGGTTTAGGGTACGGGTTAGGATTAGGGTACGCATTAGGGTTAGGGTAGGGGTTAGGGTTAGGGTACGCGTTAGGGTGAGGGTAGTTATTAAACCTATCCCACTCTCTAGATACCCCTTAGCACGTAAAGGAATATTATTTGGGGGTTCAGCCATGGAGAAGGGTTTAGACACTAGGAGAAGATAAGGAACACACCCATTATCAAGAAATCACATAAGGATTCTCTTTTTAACCTGTTCCTTTAAACACTAGTGCTTAGGACATCTATTGGAGGCAGAAGCAGTCAAGGGTAGCTTAGGCTTAGGGTTAGGGTTAGGGTGAGGGTTAGGGTATGGCTTAGGGTACGGGTTCGGGGAGGGGTTCGGGTAGGGCGTAGGGTATGGGTTAGGGTTAGGGTTAGGGTTAGTGTTAGGGTTAGGGCTCGGTTTAGGGTACGGGTTAGGATTAGGGTACGCGCTAGGGTTAGGTTAGGGGTTAGAGTTAGGGTACGCGTTAGGGTGAGGATAGTTATTAAACCTATCCCACCCTCTAGATACCCCTTAGCACGTAAAGGAATATTGTTTGGGGGTCCAGCCATGGAGAAGAGTTTAGACACTAGGAGAAGATAAGGAACACACCCATTATCACGAAATCATATTAGGATTCTCTTTTTAACCTGTTCCTTAAAACACTAGTTCTTAGGAAATCTATTGGAGGCAGAAGCAGTCAAGGGTAGCTTAGGGTTAGTGTTAGGGTTAGGGTGAGGGCTAGCGTATGGCTTAAGGTACGGGTTCGGGGAGGGGTTCGGGTAGGGCGTAGGGTATGGGTTAGGGTTAGGGTTAGGGCTAGTGTTAGGGTTAGGACTCGGTTTAGGGTACGGGTTAGGATTAGGGTACGCATTAGGGTTAGGGTAGGGGTTAGGGTTAGGGTACGCTTTAGGGTGAGGGTAGTTATTAAACCTATCCCACTCTCTAGATACCCCTTAGCACGTAAAGGAATATTATTTGGGGGTCCAGCCATGGAGAAGAGTTTAGACACGAGGAGAAGATAAGGAACACACCCATTATCAAGAAATCACATTAGTATTCTCTTTTTAACCTGTTCCTTAAAACACTAGTGCTTAGGAAATCTATTGGAGGCAGAAGCAGTGAAGGGTAGCTTAGGGTTAAGGTTAGGGTGAGGGTGAGGGTTAGGGTATGGCTTAGGGTACGGGTTCGGGGAGGGGTTCGGGTAGGGGGTAGGTTATGGTTTAGGGATAGGGTTAGGGTTAGTGTTAGGGTTAGGGCTCGGTTAAGGGTACGTGTTAGGATTAGGGTACGCGTTAGTGTTAGGGTAGTGGTTAGGGTTAGGTTACGCTCTAGGGTGAGGATAGTTATTAAACCTATCCCACTCTCTAGATACCCCTTAGCACGTAAAGGAATATTATTTGGGGGTCCAGCCATGGAGAAGAGTTTAGACACTAGGAGAAGATAAGGAACACACCCATTATCAAGAAATCACATTAGGATTCTCTTTTTAACCTGTTCCTTAAAACACTAGTGCTTAGGAAATCTATTGGAGGCAGAAGCCGTCAAGGGTAGCTTAGGGTTAGGGTTAGGGTTAGGGTGAGGGTTAGGGTACGGCTTAGGTTACGGGTTCGGGGAGGGGTTCGGGTAGGGCGTAGGGTATGGGTTAGGGTTAGGGTTAGGGTTAGTGTTAGGGTTAGGGCTCGGTTTAGGGTACGGGTTAGGATTAGGGTACGCGTTAGTGTTAGGGTAGTGGTTAGGATTAGGGTACGCTTTAGCGTGGTGTAGTTATTAAACCTATCCCACTCTCTAGATACCCCTTAGCACGTAAAGGAATATTATTTGGGGGTCCAGCCATGGAGAAGAGTTTAGACACTAGGAGAAGATAAGGAACACACCCATTATCAAGAAATCACAATATGATTCTCTTTTTAAACTGTTCCTTAAAACACTAGTGCTTAGGAAATATATTGGAGGCAGAAGCCGTCAAGGGTAGCTTAGGGTTAGGGTTAGGGTTAGGGTGAGGGTTAGGGTACGGCTTAGGGTACGGGTTCGGGGAGGGGTTCGGGTAGGTCGTAGGCTATGGGTTAGGGTTAGGGTTAGGGTTAGTGTTAGGGTTAGGGTTCGGTTTAGGGTACGGGTTAGGATTAGGGTACGCGTTAGGGTTAGGGTAGGGTTTAGGGTTAGGGTATGCGATAGGGTGAGGTTTGTTATTAAACCTATCCCACTCTCTAGATACCCCTTAGCACGTAAAGGAATATTATTTGGGGGTCCAGCCATGGAGAAGAGTTTAGACACTAGGAGAAGATAAGGAACACACCCATTATCAAGAAATCACATTAGGATTCTCTTTTTAACCTGTTCCTTAAAACACTAGTGCTTAGGACATCTATTGGAGGCAGAAGCAGTCAAGGGTAGCTTAGGGTTAGGGTTAGGGTTAGGGTGAGGGTTAAGGTACGGCTTACGGTACGGGTTCGGGGAGGGGTTCGGGTAGGGCGTAGGCTATGTGTTAGGGTTAGGGTTAGGTCTAGTGTTAGGTTTAGGGCTCGGTTTAGGTTACGGGTTAGGATTAGGGTATGCGATAGGGTTAGGGTAGGGGTTAGGGTTAGGGTACGCGTTAGGGTGAAGGTAGTTATTAAACCTATCACACTCTCTAGATACCCCTTAGCACGTAAAGGAATATTATTTGGGGGTCCAGCCATGGAGAAGAGTTTAGACACGAGGAGAAGATAAGGAACACACCCATTATCAAGAAATCACATTAGGATTCTCTTTTTAACCTGTTCCTTAAAACACTAGTGCTTAGGAAATCTATTGGAGGCAGAAGCCGTCAAGGGTAGCTTAGGGTTAGGGTTAGGGTTAGGGTGAGGGTTAGGGTACGGCTTTGGGTACGGGTTCGGGGAGGGGTTCGGGTAGGTCGTAGGGTATGGGTTAGGGTTAGGGTTAGGGCTCGGTTTAGGGTACGGGTTAGGATTAGGGTACGCGTTAGTGTTAGGGTAGGGGTTAGGGTTAGGGTACGCTTTAGGGTGAGGGTAGTTATTAAACCTATCCCACTCTCTAGATACCCGTTAGCACGTAAAGGAATATTATTTGGGGGTCCAGCCATGGAGAAGGGTTTAGACACTAGGAGAATATCAGGAACACACCCATTATCAAGAAATCACAATATGATTCTCTTTTTGAACTGTTCCTTAAAACACTAGTGCTTAGGAAATCTATTGGAGGCAGAAGCAGTCAAGGTTAGCTTAGGGTTAGGGTTAGGGTTAGGGTGAAGGTTAGGGTACGGCTTAGGGTACGAGTTCAGGGAGGGGTTCGGGTAGGGCGTAGGGTATGGGTTAGGGTTAGGGTTAGCGTTAGTGTTAGGGTTAAGGCTCGGTTTAGGGTACGGGTTAGGATTAGGGTACGCGTTAGGGTTAGGGTAGGGGTTAGGGTTAGGGTACGCGTTAGGGTGAGGGTAGTTATTAAACCTATCCCACACTCTAGGTACCCCTTAGCACGTAAAGGAATATTATTTGGGGGTCCAGCCATGCAGAAGAGTTTAGACACTAGGAGAAGATAAGGAACACACCCATTATCAAGAAATCACATTAGGATTCTCTTTTTAACCAGTTCCTTAAAACACTAGTGCTTCGGAAATCTATTGGAGGCATACGCCATCAAGGGTAGCTTAGGGTTAGGGTTAGGGTTAGGGTGAGAGTTAGCGTATGGCTTAGGGTACAGGTTCGGGGAGGGGATCGGGTAGGGCGTAGGGTATGGGTTAGGGTTAGGGTTAGGGTTAGGGCTCGGTTTAGGGTACATGTTAGGATTAGGGTACGCGTTAGAGTTAGGGTAGGGGTTAGGGTTAGGGTACGCGTTAGGGTGAGGGTAGTTATTAAACCTATCCCACTCTCTAGATACCCCTTCGCACGTAAAGAAATATTATTTGGGGGTCCAGCCATGGAGAAGAGTTTAGACACTAGGAGAAGATAAGGAACACACCCATTATCAAGAAATCACAATATGATTCTCTTTTTAAACTGTTCCTTAAAACACTAGTGCTTAGGAAATCTATTGGAGGCAGAAGCCGTCAAGGGTAGCTTAGGGTTAGGGTTAGGGTTAGGGTGAGGGTTAGGGTACGGCTTAGGGTACGGGTTCGGGGAGGGGTTCGGGTAGGGCGTAGGGTATGGGTTAGGGTTAGGGTTAGGGTTAGTGTTAGGGTTAGGGCTCGGTTTAGGGTACGGGTTAGGATTAGGGTACGCATTAGGGTTAGGGTAGGGGTTAGGGTTAGGGTACGCGTTAGGGTGAGGGTAGTTATTAAACCTATCCCACTCTCTAGATACCCCTTAGCACGTAAAGGAATATTATTTGGGGGTTCAGCCATGGAGAAGGGTTTAGACACTAGGAGAAGATAAGGAACACACCCATTATCAAGAAATCACATAAGGATTCTCTTTTTAACCTGTTCCTTTAAACACTAGTGCTTAGGACATCTATTGGAGGCAGAAGCAGTCAAGGGTAGCTTAGGCTTAGGGTTAGGGTTAGGGTGAGGGTTAGGGTATGGCTTAGGGTACGGGTTCGGGGAGGGGTTCGGGTAGGGCGTAGGGTATGGGTTAGGGTTAGGGTTAGGGTTAGTGTTAGGGTTAGGGCTCGGTTTAGGTTTCGGGTTAGTATTAGGGTACACGTTAGGGTTAGGGTAGGTGTTAGGGTTAGGGTACGCGTTAGGTTGAGGGTAGTTATTAAACCTATCCCACTCTCTAGATACCCCTTAGCACGTAAAGGAATATTATTTGGGGGTCCAGCCATGGAGAAGAGTTTAGACACTAGGAGAAGATAAGGAACACACCCATTATCAAGAAATCACATTAGGATTCTCTTTTTAACCTGTTGCTTAAAACACTAGTGCTTAGGAAATCTATTGAAGGCAGAAGCAGTCAAGGGTACCTTAGGGTTAGGGTTAGGGTTAGGGTGAGGGTTAGGGTACGGCTTAGGGTACGGGTTCGGGTAGGGGTTCGGGTAGGGCGTTGGGTATGGGTTAGGGTTAGGGTTTGGGTTAGTGTTAGGGTTAGGGCTCGGTTTAGGGTACGGGTTAGGATTAGGGTACGCGTTAGTGTTAGTGTAGTGGTTAGGATTAGGGTACGCATTAGCGTGGTGTAGTTATTAAACCTATCCCACTCTCTAGATACCCCTTAGCACGTAAAGGAATATTATTTGGGGGTCCAGCCATGGAGAAGAGTTTAGACACTAGGAGAAGATAAGGAACACACCCATTATCAAGAAATCACAATATGATTCTCTTTTTAAACTGTTCCTTAAAACACTAGTGCTTAGGAAATCTATTGGAGGCAGAAGCCGTCAAGGGTAGCTTAGGGTTAGGGTTAGGGTTAGGGTGAGGGTTAGGGTACGGCTTAGGGTACGGGTTCGGGGAGGGGTTCGCGTAGGGCGTAGGCTTTGGGTTAGGGTTAGGGTTAGGGTTAGTGTTAGGGTTAGGGCTCGGTTTAGGGTACGGGTTAGGATTAGGGTACGCGTTAGGGTTAATGTAGGGGTTAGGGTTAGGGTACGCGTTAGGGTGAGGGTAGTTATTAAACCTATCCCACTCTCTAGATACCCCTTAGCACGTAAAGGAATATTATTTGGGGGTCCAGCCATGGAGAAGAGTTTAGACACTAGGAGAAGATAAGGAACACACCCATTATCAAGAAATCACATTAGGATTCTCTTTTTAACCTGTTCCTTAAAACACTAGTGCTTAGGAAATCTATTGGAGTCATAAGCAGTCAAGGGTAGCTTAGGGTTAGGGTTAGGGTTAGGGTGAGGGTTAGGGTATGGCTTAGGGTACGGGTTCGGGGAGGGGTTCGGGTAGGGCGTAGGGTATATGTTAGGGTTAGGGTTAGCGCTAGTGTTAGGGTTAGGGCTCGGTTTAGGGTACGGGGTAGGATTAGTGTACGCGTTAGGGTTAGGGTAGGGGTTAGGGTTAGGGTACGCGTTACGGTGAGGGTAGTTATTAAACCTATCACACTCTCTAGATACCCCTCAGCACGTAAAGGAATATTATTTGGGGGTCCAGCCATGGAGAAGAGTTTAGACACGAGGAGAAGATAATGAACACACCCATTATCAAGAAATCACATTAGGATTCTCTTTTTAACCTGTTCCTTAAAACACTAGTGCTTAGGAAATCTATTGGAGGCAGAAGCCGTCAAGGGTAGCTTAGGGTTAGGGTTAGGGTTAGGGAGAGGGTTAGGGTACGGCTTTGGGTACGGGTTCGGGGAGGGGTTCGGGTAGGGCGTAGGGTATGGGTTAGGGTTAGGGTTAGGGCTCGGTTTAGGGTACGGGTTAGGATTAGGGTACGCGTTAGTGTTAGGGTAGGGGTTAGGGTTAGGGTACGCTTTAGGGTGAGGGTAGTTATTAAACCTATCCCACTCTCTAGATACCCCTTAGCACGTAAAGGAATATTATTTGGGGGTCCAGCCATGGAGAAGGGTTTAGACACTAGGAGAAGATCAGGAACACACCCATTATCAAAAAATCACAATATGATTCTCTTTTTAAACTGTTCCTTAAAAGACTAGTGCTTAGGAAATCTATTGGAGGCAGAAGCACTCAAGAGTAGCTTAGGGTTAGGGTTAGGGTTAGGGTACGGCTTAGGATACGGGTTCGGGGACGGGTTCGGGTAGGGCGTAGGGTATGGGTTAGGGTTAGGGTTAGGGTTAGTGTTAGGGTTAGGGCTCGGTTTAGGGTACGGGTTAGGATTAGGGTACGCGTTAGGGTTAGGGTAGGGGTTAGGGTTAGGGTACGCTTTAGGGTGAGGGTAGTTATTAAACCTATCCCACTCTCTAGATACCCCTTAGCACTTAAAGGAATATTATTTGGGGGTCCAGCTATGGAGAAGAGTTTAGACACTAGGAGAAGATAAGGAACACACCCATTATCAAGAAATCACAATATGATTCTCTTTTTAAACTGTTTCTTAAAACACTAGTGCTTAGGAAATCTATTGGAGGCAGAAGCAGTCAAGGGTAGCTTAGGTTTAGGGTTAGGGTTAGGGTGAGGGTTAGGGTACGGGTTAGGATTAGGGTACGCGTTAGGGTTAGGGTAGGGGTTAGGGTTAGGGTACGCTTTAGCGTGAGGGTATTAATTAAACGTATCCCACTCTATAGATACCCCCCAGCACGTAAAGGAATATTATTTGGGGGTCCAGCCATGGAGAAGAGTTTAGACACGAGGAGAAGATAAGGAACACACCCATTATCAAGAAATCACATTAGGATTCTCTTTTTAACCTGTTCCTTAAAACACTAGTGCTTAGGAAATCTATTGGATGCAGAAGCCCTCAAGGGTAGCTTAGGGTTAGGGTTAGGGTTAGGGTGAGGGTTAGGGCTCGGTTTAGGGTACGGGTTAGGATTAGGGTACGCGTTAGGGTTAGGGTAGGGGTTAGGGTTAGGGTACGCGTTAGGGTGAGGGTAGTTATTAAACTTATCCCACACTCTAGGTACCCCTTAGCACGTAAAGGAATATTATTTGGGGACCAGCCATGGAGAAGTGTTTAGACACTAGGAGAAGATAAGGAACACACCCATTATCAAGAAATCACATTAGGATTCTCTTTTTAACCAGTTCCTTAAAACACTACTGCTTCGGAAATCTATTGGAGGCAGACGCCGTCAAGGGTAGCTTAGGGTTAGGGTTAGGGTTAGGGTGAGGGTTAGGGTATGGCTTAGGGTACGGGTTCGGGGAGGGGATCGGGTAGGGCGTAGGGTATGGGTTAGGGTTAGGGTTAGGGTTAGGGCTCGGTTTAGGGTACATGTTAGGTTTAGGGTACGCGTTAGAGTTAGGGTAGGGGTTAGGGTTAGGGTACGCGTTAGGGTGAGGGTAGTTATTAAACCTATCCCACTCTCTAGATACCCCTTAGCACGTAAAGGAATATTATTTGGGGGTCCAGCCATGGAGAAGAGTTTAAACACTAGGAGAAGATAAGGAACACACCCATTATCAAGAAATCATATTAGGATTCTCTTTTTAACCTGTTCCTTAAAACACTAGTGCTTAGGAAATCTATTGGAGGCAGAAGCAGTCAAGGGTAGCTTAGGGTTAGGGTTAGGGTTAGGGTGAGGTTTAGGGTACGGCTTAGGGTACGGGTTCGGGGAGGGGTTCGGGTAGGGCGTAGGGTATGGGTTAGGGTTAGGGTTTGGGTTAGTGTTAGGGTTAGGGTTCGGTTTAGGGTACGGGTTAGTATTAGGGTACGCGTTAGTGTTAGGGTAGTGGTTAGGATTAGGGTACGCATTAGCGTGGTGTAGTTATTAAACCTATCCCACTCTCTAGATACCCCTTAGCACGTAAAGGAATATTATTTGGGGGTCCAGCCATGGAGAAGAGTTTAGACACTAGGAGAAGATAAGGAACACACCCATTATCAAGAAATCACAATATGATTCACTTTTTAAACTGTTCCTTAAAACACTAGTGCTTAGGAAATCTATTGGAGGCAGAAGCCGTCAAGGGTAGCTTAGGGTTAGGGTTAGGGTTAGGTTGAGGGTTAGGGTATGGCTTAGGGTACGGGTTCGGGGAGGGGTTCGGGTAGGGCGTAGGCTATGGGTTAGGGTTAGGGATAGGGTTAGTGTTAGGGTTAGGGCTCGGTTTAGGGTACGGGTTAGGATTAGGGTACGCGTTAGGGTTAGGGTAGGGGTTAGGGTTAGGGTATGCGATAGGGTGAGGTTAGTTATTAAACCTATCCCACTCTCTAGATACCCCTTAGCACGTAAAAGTATATTATTTGGGGGTCCAGCCATGGAGAAGAGTTTAGACACTAGGAGAAGATAAGGAACACACCCATTATCAAGAAATCACATTAGGATTCTCTTTTTAACCTGTTCCTTAAAACACTAGTGCTTAAGAAATCTATTGGAGGCAGAAGCAGTCAAGGATAGCTTAGGGTTAGGGTTAGGGTTAGGGTGAGGGTTAGGGTACGGCTTACGGTACGGGTTCGGGGAGGGGTTCGGGTTGGGTGTAGGGTATGGGTTAGGGTTATGGTTAGGGCTAGTGTTAGGGTTAGGGCTCGGTTTAGGGTACGGGTTAGGATTAGGGTACGCGTTAGGTTTAGGGTAGGGGTTAGGGTTAGGGTACGCGTTAGGGTGAGGGTAGTTATTAAACCTATCACACTCTCTAGATACCCCTTAGTACGTAAAGGAATATTATTTGGGGGTCGAGGCATGGAGAAGAGTTTAGACACGAGGAGAAGATAAGGAACACACGCATTATCAAGAAATCACATTAGGATTCTATTTTTAACCTGTTCCTTAAAGCACTAGTGCTTAGGAAATCTATTGGAGGCAGAAGCCGTCAAGGGTAGCTTAGGGTTAGGGTTAGGGTTAGGGTGAGGGTTAGGGTACGGCTTAGGGTACGGGTTCGGGGAGGGGTTCGGGTAGGGCGTAGGGTATGGGTTAGGGTTAGTGTTAGGGTTAGGGCTCGGTTTAGGATACGGGTTAGGATTAGGGTACGCGTTACTGTTAGGGTAGTGGTTAGGGTTAGGGTACGCTTAAGGGTGAGGGTAGTTATTAAACCTATCCCACTCTCTAGATACCCCTTAGCACGTAAAGGAATATTATTTGGGGTCCAGCCATGGAGAAGAGTTTAGACACTAGGAGAAGATAAGGAACACACCCATTATCAAGAAATCACAATCTGATTCTCTTTTTAAACTGTTCCTTAAAACACTAGTGCTTAGGAAATCTATTGGAGGCAGAAGCAGTCAAGGGTAGCTTAGGGTTAGGGTTAGGGTTAGGGTGAGGGTTAGGGTACGGCTTAGGGTACGGGTTCGGGGAGGGTTTCGGGTAGGGCGTAGGGTATGGGTTAGGGTTAGGGTTAGGGCTAGTGTTAGGGTTAGGGCTCGGTTTAGGGTACATGTTAGGATTAGGGTACGCATTAGGGTTAGGGTAGGGGTTAGGGTTAGGGTACGCGTTAGGGTGAGGGTAGTTATTAAACCTATCCCACACTCTAGATACCCCTTAGCACGTAAAGGAATATTATTTGGGGGTCCAGCCATGGAGAAGAGTTTAGACACTAGGAGAAGACAAGGAACACACCCATTATCAAGAAATCACATTAGGATCCTCTTTTTAACCAGTTCCTTAAAACACTAGTGCTTAGGAAATCTATTGGAGGCAGAAGCCGTCAAGGGTCGCTTAGGGTTAGGGTTAGGGTTAGGGTGAGGGTTAGGGTATGGCTTAGGGTACGGGTTCGGGGAGGGGATCGGGTAGGGCGTAGGGTATGGGTTAGGGTTAGGGTTAGGGTTAGTGTTAGGTTTAGGGCTCGGTTTAGGTTACATGTTAGGATTAGGGTACGCGTTAGAGTTAGGGTAGGGGTTAGGGTTAGGGTACGCGTTAGGGTGAGGGTAGTTATTAAACCTATCCCACTCTCTAGATACCCCTTAGCACGTAAAGGAATATTATTTGGGGGTCCAGCCATGGAGAAGAGTTTAGACACTAGGAGAAGATAAGGAACACACCCATTATCAAGAAATCACAATCTGATTCTCTTTTTAAACTGTTCCTTAAAACACTAGTGCTTAGGAAATCTATTGGAGGCAGAAGCAGTCAAGGGTAGCTTAGGGTTAGGGTTAGGGTTAGGGTGAGGGTTAGTGTACGGCTTAGGGTACGGGTTCGGGGAGGGGTTCGGGTAGGGCGTAGGGTATAGGTTAGGGTTAGGGTTAGGGCTAGTGTTAGGTTTAGGGCTCGGTTTAGGGTACGGTTTAGGATTAGGGTACTCGTTAGGGTTAGGGTAGGGGTTAGGGTTAGGGTACGCGTTAGGGTGAGGGTAGTTATTAAACCTATCCCACACTCTAGATACCCCTTAGCACGTAAAGGAATATTATTTGGGTGTCCAGCCATGGAGAAGAGTTTAGACACTAGGAGAAGATAAGGAACACACCCATTATCAAGAAATCACATTAGGATTCTCTTTTTAACCAGTTCCTTAAAACACTAGTGCTTAGGAAATCTATTGGAGGCAGAAGCCGTCAAGGGTAGCTTAGGGTTAGGGTTAGGGTTAGGGTGAGGGTTAGGGTACGGCTTAGGGTACGGGTTCGGGGAGGGTTTCGGGTAGGGCGTAGGGTATGGGTTAGGGTTAGGGTTAGGGCTAGTGTTAGGGTTAGGGCTCGGTTTAGGGTACGGGTTAGGATTAGGGTACGCATTAGGGTTAGGGTAGGGGTTAGGGTTAGGGTACGCGTTAGGGTGAGGGTAGTTATTAAACCTATCCCACTCTCTAGATACCCCTTAGCACGTAAAAGTATATTATTTGGAGGTCCAGCCATGGAGAAGATTTTAGACACTAGGAGAAGATAAGGAACACACCCATTATCAAGAAATCACATTAGGATTCTCTTTTTAACCTGTTCCTTAAAACACTAGTGCTTAAGAAATCTATTGGAGGCAGAAGCAGTCAAGGATAGCTTAGGGTTAGGGTTAGGGTTAGGGTGAGGGTTAGGGTACGGCTTACGGTACGGGTTCGGGGAGGGGTTCGGGTTGGGTGTAGGGTATGGGTTAGGGTTATGGTTAGGGCTAGTGTTAGGGTTAGGGCTCGGTTTAGGGTACGGGTTAGGATTAGGATACGCGTTAGGGTTAGGGTAGGGGTTAGGGTTAGGGTACGCGTTAGGGTGAGGGTAGTTATTAAACCTATCACACTCTCTAGATACCCCTTAGTACGTAAAGGAATATTATTTGGGGGTCGAGGCATGGAGAAGAGTTTAGACAGGAGGAGAAGATAAGGAACACACGCATTATCAAGAAATCACATTAGGATTCTATTTTTAACCTGTTCCTTAAAGCACTAGTGCTTAGGAAATCTATTGGAGGCAGAAGCCGTCAAGGGTAGCTTAGGGTTAGGGTTAGGGTTGGGGTGAGGGTTAGGGTACGGCTTAGGGTACGGGTTCGGGGAGGGGTTCGGGTAGGGCGTAGGGTATGGGTTAGGGTTAGTGTTAGGGTTAGGGCTCGGTTTAGGATACGGGTTAGGATTAGGGTACGCGTTACTGTTAGGGTAGTGGTTAGGGTTAGGGTACGCTTAAGGGTGAGGGTAGTTATTAAACCTATCCCACTCTCTAGATACCCCTTAGCACGTAAAGGAATATTATTTGGGGTCCAGCCATGGAGAAGAGTTTAGACACTAGGAGAAGATAAGGAACACACCCATTATCAAGAAATCACAATCTGATTCTCTTTTTAAACTGTTCCTTAAAACACTAGTGCTTAGGAAATATATTGGAGGCAGAAGCCGTCAAGGGTAGCTTAGGGTTAGGGTTAGTGTGAGGGTGAGGGTTAGGGTATGGCTTAGGGTACGGGTTCGGGGAGGGGTTCGGGTAGGGCGTAGGGTATGGTTTAGGGATAGGGTTAGGGTTAGTGTTAGGGTTAGGGCTCGGTTAAGGGTACGTGTTAGGATTAGGGTACGCGTTAGTGTTAGGGTAGTGGTTAGGGTTAGGTTACGCTCTAGGGTGAGGATAGTTATTAAACCTATCCCACTCTCTAGATACCCCTTAGCACGTAAAGGAATATTATTTGGGGGTCCAGCCATGGAGAAGAGTTTAGACACTAGGAGAAGATAAGGAACACACCCATTATCAAGAAATCACAATATGATTCTCTTTTTAAACTGTTTCTTAAAACACTAGTGCTTAGGAAATCTATTGGAGGCAGAAGCAGTCAAGGGTAGCTTAGGTTTAGGGTTAGGGTTAGGGTGAGGGTTAGGGTACGGGTTAGGATTAGGGTACGCGTTAGGGTTAGGGTAGGGGTTAGGGTTAGGGTACGCTTTAGCGTGAGGGTATTAATTAAACGTATCCCACTCTATAGATACCCCTTAGCACGTAAAGGAATATTATTTGGGGGTCCAGCCATGGAGAAGAGTTTAGACACGAGGAGAAGATAAGGAACACACCCATTATCAAGAAATCACATTAGGATTCTCTTTTTAACCTGTTCCTTAAAACACTAGTGCTTAGGAAATCTATTGGATGCAGAAGCCCTCAAGGGTAGCTTAGGGTTAGGGTTAGGGTTAGGGTGAGGGTTAGGGCTCGGTTTAGGGTACGGGTTAGGATTAGGGTACGCGTTAGGGTTAGGGTAGGGGTTAGGGTTAGGGTACGCGTTAGGGTGAGGGTAGTTATTAAACTTATCCCACACTCTAGGTACCCCTTAGCACGTAAAGGAATATTATTTGGGGACCAGCCATGGAGAAGTGTTTAGACACTAGGAGAAGATAAGGAACACACCCATTATCAAGAAAACACATTAGGATTCTCTTTTTAACCAGTTCCTTAAAACACTACTGCTTCGGAAATCTATTGGAGGCAGACGCCGTCAAGGGTAGCTTAGGGTTAGGGTTAGGGTTAGGGTGAGGGTTAGGGTATGGCTTAGGGTACGGGTTCGGGGAGGGGATCGGGTAGGGCGTAGGGTATGGGTTAGGGTTAGGGTTAGGGTTAGGGCTCGGTTTAGGGTACATGTTAGGTTTAGGGTACGCGTTAGAGTTAGGGTAGGGGTTAGGGTTAGGGTACGCGTTAGGGTGAGGGTAGTTATTAAACCTATCCCACTCTCTAGATACCCCTTAGCACGTAAAGGAATATTATTTGGGGGTCCAGCCATGGAGAAGAGTTTAAACACTAGGAGAAGATAAGGAACACACCCATTATCAAGAAATCATATTAGGATTCTCTTTTTAACCTGTTCCTTAAAACACTAGTGCTTAGGAAATCTATTGGAGGCAGAAGCAGTCAAGGGTAGCTTAGGGTTAGGGTTAGGGTTAGGGTGAGGTTTAGGGTACGGCTTAGGGTACGGGTTCGGGGAGGGGTTCGGGTAGGGCGTAGGGTATGGGTTAGGGTTAGGGTTTGGGTTAGTGTTAGGGTTAGGGTTCGGTTTAGGGTACGGGTTAGTATTAGGGTACGCGTTAGTGTTAGGGTAGTGGTTAGGATTAGGGTACGCATTAGCGTGGTGTAGTTATTAAACCTATCCCACTCTCTAGATACCCCTTAGCACGTAAAGGAATATTATTTGGGGGTCCAGCCATGGAGAAGAGTTTAGACACTAGGAGAAGATAAGGAACACACCCATTATCAAGAAATCACAATATGATTCACTTTTTAAACTGTTCCTTAAAACACTAGTGCTTAGGAAATCTATTGGAGGCAGAAGCCGTCAAGGGTAGCTTAGGGTTAGGGTTAGGGTTAGGTTGAGGGTTAGGGTATGGCTTAGGGTACGGGTTCGGGGAGGGGTTCGGGTAGGGCGTAGGCTATGGGTTAGGGTTAGGGATAGGGTTAGTGTTAGGGTTAGGGCTCGGTTTAGGGTACGGGTTAGGATTAGGGTACGCGTTAGGGTTAGGGTAGGGGTTAGGGTTAGGGTATGCGATAGGGTGAGGTTAGTTATTAAACCTATCCCACTCTCTAGATACCCCTTAGCACGTAAAAGTATATTATTTGGGGGTCCAGCCATGGAGAAGAGTTTAGACACTAGGAGAAGATAAGGAACACACCCATTATCAAGAAATCACATTAGGATTCTCTTTTTAACCTGTTCCTTAAAACACTAGTGCTTAAGAAATCTATTGGAGGCAGAAGCAGTCAAGGATAGCTTAGGGTTAGGGTTAGGGTTAGGGTGAGGGTTAGGGTACGGCTTACGGTACGGGTTCGGGGAGGGGTTCGGGTTGGGTGTAGGGTATGGGTTAGGGTTATGGTTAGGGCTAGTGTTAGGGTTAGGGCTCGGTTTAGGGTACGGGTTAGGATTAGGGTACGCGTTAGGTTTAGGGTAGGGGTTAGGGTTAGGGTACGCGTTAGGGTGAGGGTAGTTATTAAACCTATCACACTCTCTAGATACCCCTTAGTACGTAAAGGAATATTATTTGGGGGTCGAGGCATGGAGAAGAGTTTAGACACGAGGAGAAGATAAGGAACACACGCATTATCAAGAAATCACATTAGGATTCTATTTTTAACCTGTTCCTTAAAGCACTAGTGCTTAGGAAATCTATTGGAGGCAGAAGCCGTCAAGGGTAGCTTAGGGTTAGGGTTAGGGTTAGGGTGAGGGTTAGGGTACGGCTTAGGGTACGGGTTCGGGGAGGGGTTCGGGTAGGGCGTAGGGTATGGGTTAGGGTTAGTGTTAGGGTTAGGGCTCGGTTTAGGATACGGGTTAGGATTAGGGTACGCGTTACTGTTAGGGTAGTGGTTAGGGTTAGGGTACGCTTAAGGGTGAGGGTAGTTATTAAACCTATCCCACTCTCTAGATACCCCTTAGCACGTAAAGGAATATTATTTGGGGTCCAGCCATGGAGAAGAGTTTAGACACTAGGAGAAGATAAGGAACACACCCATTATCAAGAAATCACAATCTGATTCTCTTTTTAAACTGTTCCTTAAAACACTAGTGCTTAGGAAATCTATTGGAGGCAGAAGCAGTCAAGGGTAGCTTAGGGTTAGGGTTAGGGTTAGGGTGAGGGTTAGGGTACGGCTTAGGGTACGGGTTCGGGGAGGGTTTCGGGTAGGGCGTAGGGTATGGGTTAGGGTTAGGGTTAGGGCTAGTGTTAGGGTTAGGGCTCGGTTTAGGGTACGGGTTAGGATTAGGGTACGCATTAGGGTTAGGGTAGGGGTTAGGGTTAGGGTACGCGTTAGGGTGAGGGTAGTTATTAAACCTATCCCACACTCTAGATACCCCTTAGCACGTAAAGGAATATTATTTGGGGGTCCAGCCATGGAGAAGAGTTTAGACACTAGGAGAAGACAAGGAACACACCCATTATCAAGAAATCACATTAGGATCCTCTTTTTAACCAGTTCCTTAAAACACTAGTGCTTAGGAAATCTATTGGAGGCAGAAGCCGTCAAGGGTCCCTTAGGGTTAGGGTTAGGGTTAGGGTGAGGGTTAGGGTATGGCTTAGGGTACGGGTTCGGGGAGGGGATCGGGTAGGGCGTAGGGTATGGGTTAGGGTTAGGGTTAGGGTTAGTGTTAGGTTTAGGGCTCGGTTTAGGTTACATGTTAGGATTAGGGTACGCGTTAGAGTTAGGGTAGGGGTTAGGGTTAGGGTACGCGTTAGGGTGAGGGTAGTTATTAAACCTATCCCACTCTCTAGATACCCCTTAGCACGTAAAGGAATATTATTTGGGGGTCCAGCCATGGAGAAGAGTTTAGACACTAGGAGAAGATAAGGAACACACCCATTATCAAGAAATCACAATCTGATTCTCTTTTTAAACTGTTCCTTAAAACACTAGTGCTTAGGAAATCTATTGGAGGCAGAAGCAGTCAAGGGTAGCTTAGGGTTAGGGTTAGGGTTAGGGTGAGGGTTAGTGTACGGCTTAGGGTACGGGTTCGGGGAGGGGTTCGGGTAGGGCGTAGGGTATAGGTTAGGGTTAGGGTTAGGGCTAGTGTTAGGTTTAGGGCTCGGTTTAGGGTACGGTTTAGGATTAGGGTACTCGTTAGGGTTAGGGTAGGGGTTAGGGTTAGGGTACGCGTTAGGGTGAGGGTAGTTATTAAACCTATCCCACACTCTAGATACCCCTTAGCACGTAAAGGAATATTATTTGGGTGTCCAGCCATGGAGAAGAGTTTAGACACTAGGAGAAGATAAGGAACACACCCATTATCAAGAAATCACATTAGGATTCTCTTTTTAACCAGTTCCTTAAAACACTAGTGCTTAGGAAATCTATTGGAGGCAGAAGCCGTCAAGGGTAGCTTAGGGTTAGGGTTAGGGTTAGGGTGAGGGTTAGGGTACGGCTTAGGGTACGGGTTCGGGGAGGGTTTCGGGTAGGGCGTAGGGTATGGGTTAGGGTTAGGGTTAGGGCTAGTGTTAGGGTTAGGGCTCGGTTTAGGGTACGGGTTAGGATTAGGGTACGCATTAGGGTTAGGGTAGGGGTTAGGGTTAGGGTACGCGTTAGGGTGAGGGTAGTTATTAAACCTATCCCACTCTCTAGATACCCCTTAGCACGTAAAAGTATATTATTTGGAGGTCCAGCCATGGAGAAGATTTTAGACACTAGGAGAAGATAAGGAACACACCCATTATCAAGAAATCACATTAGGATTCTCTTTTTAACCTGTTCCTTAAAACACTAGTGCTTAAGAAATCTATTGGAGGCAGAAGCAGTCAAGGATAGCTTAGGGTTAGGGTTAGGGTTAGGGTGAGGGTTAGGGTACGGCTTACGGTACGGGTTCGGGGAGGGGTTCGGGTTGGGTGTAGGGTATGGGTTAGGGTTATGGTTAGGGCTAGTGTTAGGGTTAGGGCTCGGTTTAGGGTACGGGTTAGGATTAGGATACGCGTTAGGGTTAGGGTAGGGGTTAGGGTTAGGGTACGCGTTAGGGTGAGGGTAGTTATTAAACCTATCACACTCTCTAGATACCCCTTAGTACGTAAAGGAATATTATTTGGGGGTCGAGGCATGGAGAAGAGTTTAGACACGAGGAGAAGATAAGGAACACACGCATTATCAAGAAATCACATTAGGATTCTATTTTTAACCTGTTCCTTAAAGCACTAGTGCTTAGGAAATCTATTGGAGGCAGAAGCCGTCAAGGGTAGCTTAGGGTTAGGGTTAGGGTTAGGGTGAGGGTTAGGGTACGGCTTAGGGTACGGGTTCGGGGAGGGGTTCGGGTAGGGCGTAGGGTATGGGTTAGGGTTAGTGTTAGGGTTAGGGCTCGGTTTAGGATACGGGTTAGGATTAGGGTACGCGTTACTGTTAGGGTAGTGGTTAGGGTTAGGGTACGCTTAAGGGTGAGGGTAGTTATTAAACCTATCCCACTCTCTAGATACCCCTTAGCACGTAAAGGAATATTATTTGGGGTCCAGCCATGGAGAAGAGTTTAGACACTAGGAGAAGATAAGGAACACACCCATTATCAAGAAATCACAATCTGATTCTCTTTTTAAACTGTTCCTTAAAACACTAGTGCTTAGGAAATATATTGGAGGCAGAAGCCGTCAAGGGTAGCTTAGGGTTAGGGTTAGTGTGAGGGTGAGGGTTAGGGTATGGCTTAGGGTACGGGTTCGGGGAGGGGTTCGGGTAGGGCGTAGGGTATGGTTTAGGGATAGGGTTAGGGTTAGTGTTAGGGTTAGGGCTCGGTTAAGGGTACGTGTTAGGATTAGGGTACGCGTTAGTGTTAGGGTAGTGGTTAGGGTTAGGTTACGCTCTAGGGTGAGGATAGTTATTAAACCTATCCCACTCTCTAGATACCCCTTAGCACGTAAAGGAATATTATTTGGGGGTCCAGCCATGGAGAAGAGTTTAGACACTAGGAGAAGATAAGGAACACACCCATTATCAAGAAATCACATTAGGATTCTGTTTTTAACCTGTTCCTTAAAACACTAGTGCTTAGGAAATCTATTGGAGGCAGAAGCCGTCAAGGGTAGCTTAGGGTTAGGGTTAGGGTTAGGGTGAGGGTTAGGGTACGGCTTAGGGTACGGGTTCGGGGAGGGGTTCGGGTAGGGCGTAGGGTATGGGTTAGGGTTAGGGTTAGGGTTAGTGTTAGGGTTAGGGCTCGGTTTAGGGTACGGGTTAGGATTAGGGTACGCGTTAGTGTTAGGGTAGTGGTTAGGATAAGGGTACGCTTTAGCGTGGTGTAGTTATTAAACCTATCCCACTCTCTAGATACCCCTTAGCACGTAAAGGAATATTATTTGGGGGTCCAGCCATGGAGAAGAGTTTAGACACTAGGAGAAGATAAGGAACACACCCATTATCAAGAAATCACAATATGATTCTCTTTTTAAACTGTTCCTTAAAACACTAGTGCTTAGGAAATATATTGGAGGCAGAAGCCGTCAAGGGTAGCTTAGGGTTTGGGTTAGGGTTAGGGTGAGGGTTAGGGTACGGCTTAGGGTACGGGTTCGGGGAGGGGTTCGGGTAGGGCGTAGGCTATGGGTTAGGGTTAGGGTTAGGGTTAGTGTTAGGGTTAGGGCTCGGTTTAGGGTACGGGTTAGGATTAGGGTACGCGTTAGGGTTAGGGTAGGGGTTAGGGTTAGGGTACGCGTTAGGGTGAGGGTAGTTATTAAACCTATCACACTCTCTAGATACCCCTTAGTACGTAAAGGAATATTATTTGGGGGTCGAGGCATGGAGAAGAGTTTAGACACGAGGAGAAGATAAGGAACACACGCATTATCAAGAAATCACATTAGGATTCTATTTTTAACCTGTTCCTTAAAGCACTAGTGCTTAGGAAATCTATTGGAGGCAGAAGCCGTCAAGGGTAGCTTAGGGTTAGGGTTAGGGTTAGGGTGAGGGTTAGGGTACGGCTTAGGGTACGGGTTCGGGGAGGGGTTCGGGTAGGGCGTAGGGTATGGGTTAGGGTTAGTGTTAGGGTTAGGGCTCGGTTTAGGATACGGGTTAGGATTAGGGTACGCGTTACTGTTAGGGTAGTGGTTAGGGTTAGGGTACGCTTAAGGGTGAGGGTAGTTATTAAACCTATCCCACTCTCTAGATACCCCTTAGCACGTAAAGGAATATTATTTGGGGTCCAGCCATGGAGAAGAGTTTAGACACTAGGAGAAGATAAGGAACACACCCATTATCAAGAAATCACAATCTGATTCTCTTTTTAAACTGTTCCTTAAAACACTAGTGCTTAGGAAATATATTGGAGGCAGAAGCCGTCAAGGGTAGCTTAGGGTTAGGGTTAGTGTGAGGGTGAGGGTTAGGGTATGGCTTAGGGTACGGGTTCGGGGAGGGGTTCGGGTAGGGCGTAGGGTATGGTTTAGGGATAGGGTTAGGGTTAGTGTTAGGGTTAGGGCTCGGTTAAGGGTACGTGTTAGGATTAGGGTACGCGTTAGTGTTAGGGTAGTGGTTAGGGTTAGGTTACGCTCTAGGGTGAGGATAGTTATTAAACCTATCCCACTCTCTAGATACCCCTTAGCACGTAAAGGAATATTATTTGGGGGTCCAGCCATGGAGAAGAGTTTAGACACGAGGAGAAGATAAGGAACACACCCATTATCAAGAAATCACATTAGGATTCTCTTTTTAACATGTTCCTTAAAACACTAGTGCTTAGGAAATCAATTGCAGGCAGAAGCCTTCAAGGGTAGCTTAGGGTTAGGGTTACGGTTAGGGTGAGGG
Source organism: Balaenoptera acutorostrata (assembly GCF_949987535.1). Classification (NCBI taxonomy): domain Eukaryota; kingdom Metazoa; phylum Chordata; class Mammalia; order Artiodactyla; family Balaenopteridae; genus Balaenoptera; species Balaenoptera acutorostrata. The sequence continues at coordinate 273,166 of NW_026646592.1, forward strand.
TTAGGGTACGGTTTAGGGTGCGGGTTCTGGGAGGGGTTCGGGTAGGGCGTAGGGTATGGGTTAGGGTTAGGGTTAGGGTTAGTGTTATGGTTAGGGCTCGGTTTAGGGTATGGGTTAGGATTAGGGTACACGTTAGGGTTAGGGTAGGGGTTAGGGTTAGGGTACGTGTTAGGGTGAGGGTAGTTATTAAACCTATCACACTCTCTAGATACCCCTTAGCACATAAAGGAATATTATTTGGGGGTCCAGCCATGGAGAAGAGTTTAGACACGAGGAGAAGATAAGGAACACACCCATTATCAAGAAATCACATTACGATTCTCTTTTTAACATGTTCCTTAAAACACTAGTGCTTAGGAAATCTATTGGAGGCAGAAGCCGTCAAGGGTAGCTTAGGGTTAGGGTTAGGGTTAGGGTGAGGGTTAGGGTACGGCTTAGGGTACGGGTTCAGGGAGGGGTTCGGGTAGGGCGTAGGGTATGGGTTAGGGTTAGGGTTAGGGTTAGTGTTAGCGTTAGGGCTCGGTTTAGGGTACGGGTGAGGATTAGGGTACGCGTTAGGGTTAGGGTAGGGGTTAGGGTTAGTGTACGCGTTAGGGTGAGGGTAGTTATTAAACCTATCCCACTCTCTAGATACCCCTTAGCACGTACAGGAATATTATTGGGGGTCCAGCCATGGAGAAGAGTTTAGACACGAGGAGAAGATAAGGAACACACCCATTATCACGAAATCACATTAGGATTCTCTTTTTAACCTGTTCCTTAAAACACTAGTGCTTAGGAAATCTATTGGAGGCAGAAGCAGTCAAGGGTAGCTTAGGGTTAGGTTTAGGGTTAGGGTGAGGGTTAGGGTACGGCTTAGGGTACGGGGTCGGGGAGGGGTTCGGGTAGGGCGTAGGGTATGGCTTAGGGTTAGGGTTAGGGCTAGTGTTAGGGTTAGGGCTCGGTTTAGGGTACGGGTTAGGCTTAGGGTACGCGTTAGGGTTAGGGTAGGGGTTAGGGTTAGGGTACGCGTTAGGGTGAGGGTAGTTATTAAACCTATCCCACTCTTTAGATACCCCTTAGCACGTAAAGGAATATTATTTGGGTGTCCAGCCATGGAGAAGAGTTTAGACACGAGGAGAAGATAAGGAACACACCAATTATCAAGAAATCACATTAGGATTCTCTTTTTAACCTGTTCCTTAAAACACTAGTGCTTAGGAAATCAATTGGAGGCAGAAGCCGTCAAGGGTAGCTTAGGGTTAGGGTTACTGTTAGGGTGAGGGTTAGGGTACGGTTTAGGGTGCGGGTTCTGGGAGGGGTTCGGGTAGGGCGTAGGGTATTGGTTAGGGTTAGGGTTAGGGTTAGTGTTATGGTTAGGGCTCGGTTTAGGGTACGGGTTAGGATTAGGGTACGCGTTAGGGTTAGGGTAGGGGTTAGGGTTAGGGTACGTGTTAGGGTGAGGGTAGTTATTAAACCTATCACACTCTCTAGATACCCCTTAGCACATAAAGGAATATTATTTGGGGGTCCAGCCATGGAGAAGAGTTTAGACACGAGGAGAAGATAAGGAACACACCCATTATCAAGAAATCACATTACGATTCTCTTTTTAACATGTTCCTTAAAACACTAGTGCTTAGGAAATCTATTGGAGGCAGAAGCCGTCAAGGGTAGCTTAGGGTTAGGGTTAGGGTTAGGGTGAGGGTTAGGGTACGGCTTAGGGTACGGGTTCGGGGAGGGGTTCGGGTTGGGTGTAGGGTATGGGTTAGGGTTATGGTTAGGGCTAGTGTTAGGGTTAGGGCTCGGTTTAGGGTACGGGTTAGGATTAGGGTACGCGTTAGGGTTAGGGTAGGGGTTAGGGTTAGGGTACGCGTTAGGGTGAGGGTAGTTATTAAACCTATCACACTCTCTAGATACCCCTTAGTACGTAAAGGAATATTATTTGGGGGTCGAGGCATGGAGAAGAGTTTAGACACGAGGAGAAGATAAGGAACACACGCATTATCAAGAAATCACATTAGGATTCTATTTTTAACCTGTTGCTTAAAGCACTAGTGCTTAGGAAATCTATTGGAGGCAGAAGCCGTCAAGGGTAGCTTAGGGTTAGGGTTAGGGTTAGGGTGAGGGTTAGGGTACGGCTTAGGGTACGGGTTCGGGGAGGGGTTCGGGTAGGGCGTAGGGTATGGGTTAGGGTTAGTGTTAGGGTTAGGGCTCGGTTTAGGATACGGGTTAGGATTAGGGTACGCGTTACTGTTAGGGTAGTGGTTAGGGTTAGGGTACGCTTAAGGGTGAGGGTAGTTATTAAACCTATCCCACTCTCTAGATACCCCTTAGCACGTAAAGGAATATTATTTGGGGTCCAGCCATGGAGAAGAGTTTAGACACTAGGAGAAGATAAGGAACACACCCATTATCAAGAAATCACAATCTGATTCTCTTTTTAAACTGTTCCTTAAAACATAAGTGCTTAGGAAATATATTGGAGGCAGAAGCCGTCAAGGGTAGCTTAGGGTTAGGGTTAGTGTGAGGGTGAGGGTTAGGGTATGGCTTAGGGTACGGGTTCGGGGAGGGGTTCGGGTAGGGCGTAGGGTATGGTTTAGGGATAGGGTTAGGGTTAGTGTTAGGGTTAGGGCTCGGTTAAGGGTACGTGTTAGGATTAGGGTACGCGTTAGTGTTAGGGTAGTGGTTAGGGTTAGGTTACGCTCTAGGGTGAGGATAGTTATTAAACCTATCCCACTCTCTAGATACCCCTTAGCACGTAAAGGAATATTATTTGGGGGTCCAGCCATGGAGAAGAGTTTAGACACTAGGAGAAGATAAGGAACACACCCATTATCAAGAAATCACATTAGGATTCTCTTTTTAACCTGTTCCTTAAAACACTAGTGCTTAGGAAATCTATTGGAGGCAGAAGCAGTCAAGGGTAGCTTAGGGTTAGGGTTAGGGTTAGGGTGAGGGTTAGGGTACGGCTTAGGGTACGGGGTCGGGGAGGGGTTCGGGTAGGGCGTAGGGTATGGTTTAGGGTTAGGGTTAGGGCTAGTGTTAGGGTTAGGGCTCGGTTTAGGGTACGGGTTAGGCTTAGGGTACGCGTTAGGGTTAGGGTAGGGGTTAGGGTTAGGGTACGCGTTAGGGTGAGGGTAGTTATTAAACCTATCCCACTCTTTAGATACCCCTTAGCACGTAAAGGAATATTATTTGGGTGTCCAGCCATGGAGAAGAGTTTAGACACGAGGAGAAGATAAGGAACACACCCATTATCAAGAAATCACATTAGGATTCTCTTTTTAACCTGTTACTTAAAACACTAGTGCTTAGGAAATCAATTGCAGGCAGAAGCCTTCAAGGGTAGCTTAGGGTTAGGGTTACGGTTAGGGTGAGGGTTAGGGTACGTTTTAGGGTGCGGGTTCTGGGAGGCGTTCGGGTAGGGCGTAGGGTATGGGTTAGGGTTAGGGTTAGGGTTAGTGTTATGGTTAGGGCTCGGTTTAGGGTATGGGTTAGGATTAGGGTACACGTTAGGGTTAGGGTAGGGGTTAGGGTTAGGGTACGTGTTAGGGTGAGGGTAGTTATTAAACCTATCACACTCTCTAGATACCCCTTAGCACATAAAGGAATATTATTTGGGGGTCCAGCCATGGAGAAGAGTTTAGACACGAGGAGAAGATAAGGAACACACCCATTATCAAGAAATCACATTACGATTCTCTTTTTAACATGTTCCTTAAAACACTAGTGCTTAGGAAATCTATTGGAGGCAGAAGCCGTCAAGGGTAGCTTAGGGTTAGGGTTAGGGTTAGGGTGAGGGTTAGGGTACGGCTTAGGGTACGGGTTCGGGGAGGGGTTCGGGTAGGGCGTAGGGTATGGGTTAGGGTTAGGGTTAGGGTTAGTGTTAGCGTTAGGGCTCGGTTTAGGGTACGGGTGAGGATTAGGGTACGCGTTAGGGTTAGGGTAGGGGTTAGGGTTAGTGTACGCGTTAGGGTGAGGGTAGTTATTAAACCTATCCCACTCTCTAGATACCCCTTAGCACGTACAGGAATATTATTGGGGGTCCAGCCATGGAGAAGAGTTTAGACACGAGGAGAAGATAAGGAACACACCCATTATCACGAAATCACATTAGGATTCTCTTTTTAACCTGTTCCTTAAAACACTAGTGCTTAGGAAATCTATTGGAGGCAGAAGCAGTCAAGGGTAGCATAGGGTTAGGGTTAGGGTTAGGGTGAGGGTTAGGGTACGGCTTAGGGTACGGGGTCGGGGAGGGGTTCGGGTAGGGCGTAGGGTATGGCTTAGGGTTAGGGTTAGGGCTAGTGTTAGGGTTAGGGCTCGGTTTAGGGTACGGGTTAGGGTTAGGGTACGCGTTAGGGTTAGGGTAGGGGTTAGGGTTAGGGTACGCGTTAGGGTGAGGGTAGTTATTAAACCTATCCCACTCTTTAGATACCCCTTAGCACGTAAAGGAATATTATTTGGGTGTCCAACCATGGAGAAGAGTTTAGACACGAGGAGAAGATAAGGAACACACCCATTATCAAGAAATCACATTAGGATTCTCTTTTTAACCTGTTCCTTAAAACACTAGTGCTTAGGAAATCAATTGGAGGCAGAAGCCGTCAAGGGTAGCTTAGGGTTAGGGTTACTGTTAGGGTGAGGGTTAGGGTACGGTTTAGGGTGCGGGTTCTGGGAGGGGTTCCGTAGGGCGTAGGGTATTGGTTAGGGTTAGGGTTAGGGTTAGTGTTATGGTTAGGGCTCATTTTAGGGTACGGGTTAGGATTAGGGTACGCGTTAGGGTTAGGGTAGGGGTTAGGGTTAGGGTACGTGTTAGGGTGAGGGTAGTTATTAAACCTATCACACTCTCTAGATACCCCTTAGCACATAAAGGAATATTATTTGGGGGTCCAGCCATGGAGAAGAGTTTAGACACGAGGAGAAGATAAGGAACACACCCATTATCAAGAAATCACATTACGATTCTCTTTTTAACATGTTCCTTAAAACACTAGTGCTTAGGAAATCAATTGGAGGCAGAAGCCGTCAAGGGTAGCTTAGGGTTAGGGTTAGGGTTAGGGTGAGGGTTAGGGTACGGCTTAGGGTACGGGTTCGGGGAGGGGTTCGGGTTGGGTGTAGGGTATGGGTTAGGGTTATGGTTAGGGCTAGTGTTAGGGTTAGGGCTCGGTTTAGGGTACGGGTTAGGATTAGGGTACGCGTTAGGGTTAGGGTAGGGGTTAGGGTTAGGGTACGCGTTAGGGTGAGGGTAGTTATTAAACCTATCCCACTCTTTAGATACCCCTTAGCACGTAAAGGAATATTATTTGGGTGTCCAGCCATGGAGAAGAGTTTAGACACGAGGAGAAGATAAGGAACACACCCATTATCAAGAAATCACATTAGGATTCTCTTTTTAACCTGTTACTTAAAACACTAGTGCTTAGGAAATCAATTGCAGGCAGAAGCCTTCAAGGGTAGCTTAGGGTTAGGGTTACGGTTAGGGTGAGGGTTAGGGTACGGTTTAGGGTGCGGGTTCTGGGAGGGGTTCGGGTAGGGCTTAGGGTATGGGTTAGGGTTAGGGTTAGGGTTAGTGTTATGGTTAGGGCTCGGTTTAGGGTATGGGTTAGGATTAGGGTACACGTTAGGGTTAGGGTAGGGGTTAGGGTTAGGGTACGTGTTAGGGTGAGGGTAGTTATTAAACCTATCACACTCTCTAGATACCCCTTAGCACATAAAGGAATATTATTTGGGGGTCCAGCCATGGAGAAGAGTTTAGACACGAGGAGAAGATAAGGAACACACCCATTATCAAGAAATCACATTACGATTCTCTTTTTAACATGTTCCTTAAAACACTAGTGCTTAGGAAATCTATTGGAGGCAGAAGCCGTCAAGGGTAGCTTAGGGTTAGGTTTAGGGTTAGGGTGAGGGTTAGGGTACGGCTTAGGGTACGGGTTCGGGGAGGGGTTCGGGTAGGGCGTAGGGTATGGGTTAGGGTTAGGGTTAGGGTTAGTGTTAGCGTTAGGGCTCGGTTTAGGGTACGGGTGAGGATTAGGGTACGCGTTAGGGTTAGGGTAGGTTTTAAGGTTAGTGTACGCGTTAGGGTGAGGGTAGTTATTAAACCTATCCCACTCTCTAGATACCCCTTAGCACGTACAGGAATATTATTGGGGGTCCAGCCATGGAGAAGAGTTTAGACACGAGGAGAAGATAAGGAACACACCCATTATCACGAAATCACATTAGGATTCTCTTTTTAACCTGTTCCTTAAAACACTAGTGCTTAGGAAATCTATTGGAGGCAGAAGCAGTCAAGGGTAGCTTAGGGTTAGGGTTAGGGTTAGGGTGAGGGTTAGGGTACGGCTTAGGGTACGGGGTCGGGGAGGGGTTCGGGTAGGGCGTAGGGTATGGCTTAGGGTTAGGGTTAGGGCTAGTGTTAGGGTTAGGGCTCGGTTTAGGGTACGGGTTAGGCTTAGGGTACGCGTTAGGGTTAGGGTAGGGGTTAGGGTTAGGGTACGCGTTCGGGTGAGGGTAGTTATTAAACCTATCCCACTCTCTAGATACCCCTTAGCATGTACAGGAATATTATTGGGGGTCGAGCCATGGAGAAGAGTTTAGACACTAGGAGAAGATAAGGAACACTCCCATTATCACGAAATCACATTAGGATTCTCTTTTTAACCTGTTCCTTAAAACACTAGTGCTTAGCAAATCTATTGGAGGCAGAAGCCGTCAAGGGTAGCTTAGGGTTAGGGTTAGGGTTAGGGTGAGGGTTAGGGTATTGCTTAGGGTACGGGTTCGGGGAGGGGTTCGGGTAGGGCGTAGGGTATGTGTTAGGGTTAGGGTTAGGGTTAGTGTTAGGGTTAGGGCTCGGTTTAGGGTACGGGTTAGGAGTAGGGTACGCGTTAGGGTTAGGGTAGGGGTTAGGGTTAGGGTACGTGTTAGGGTGAGGGTAGTTATTAAACCTATCACACTCTCTAGATACCCCTTAGCACATAAAGGAATATTATTTGGGGGTCCAGCCATGGAGAAGAGTTTAGACACGAGGAGAAGATAAGGAACACACCCATTATCAAGAAATCATATTACGATTCTCTTTTTAACATGTTCCTTAAAACACTAGTGCTTAGGAAATCTATTGGAGGCAGAAGCCGTCAAGGGTAGCATAGGGTTAGGGTTAGGGTTAGGGTGAGGGTTAGGGTACGGCTTAGGGTACGGGTTCGCGGAGGGGTTCGGGTTGGGTGTAGGGTATGGGTTAGGGTTATGGTTAGGGCTAGTGTTAGGGTTAGGGCTCGGTTTAGGGTACGGGTTAGGATTAGGGTACGCGTTAGGGTTAGGGTAGGGGTTAGGGTTAGGGTACGCGTTAGGGTGAGGGTAGTTATTAAACCTATCACACTCTCTAGATACCCCTTAGTACGTAAAGGAATATTATTTGGGGGTCGAGGCATGGAGAAGAGTTTAGACACGAGGAGAAGATAAGGAACACACGCATTATCAAGAAATCACATTAGGATTCTATTTTTAACCTGTTCCTTAAAGCACTAGTGCTTAGGAAATCTATTGGAGGCAGAAGCCGTCAAGGGTAGCTTAGGGTTAGGGTTAGGGTTAGGGTGAGGGTTAGGGTACGGCTTAGGGTACGGGTTCGGGGAGGTGTTCGGGTAGGGCGTAGGGTATGGGTTAGGGTTAGTGTTAGGGTTAGGGCTCGGTTTAGGATACGGGTTAGGATTAGGGTACGCGTTACTGTTAGGGTAGTGGTTAGGGTTAGGGTACGCTTAAGGGTGAGGGTAGTTATTAAACCTATCCCACTCTCTAGATACCCCTTAGCACGTAAAGGAATATTATTTGGGGTCCAGCCATGGAGAAGAGTTTAGACACTAGGAGAAGATAAGGAACACACCCATTATCAAGAAATCACAATCTGATTCTCTTTTTAAACTGTTCCTTAAAACACTAGTGCTTAGGAAATATATTGGAGGCAGAAGCCGTCAAGGGTAGCTTAGGGTTAGGGTTAGTGTGAGGGTGAGGGTTAGGGTATGGCTTAGGGTACGGGTTCGGGGAGGGGTTCGGGTAGGGCGTAGGGTATGGTTTAGGGATAGGGTTAGGGTTAGTGTTAGGGTTAGGGCTCGGTTAAGGGTACGTGTTAGGATTAGGGTACGCGTTAGTGTTAGGGTAGTGGTTAGGGTTAGGTTACGCTCTAGGGTGAGGATAGTTATTAAACCTATCCCACTCTCTAGATACCCCTTAGCACGTAAAGGAATATTATTTGGGGGTCCAGCCATGGAGAAGAGTTTAGACACTAGGAGAAGATAAGGAACACACCCATTATCAAGAAATCACATTAGGATTCTCTTTTTAACCTGTTCCTTAAAACACTAGTGCTTAGGAAATCTATTGGAGGCAGAAGCAGTCAAGGGTAGCTTAGGGTTAGGGTTAGGGTTAGGGTGAGGGTTAGGGTACGGCTTAGGGTACGGGGTCGGGGAGGGGTTCGGGTAGGGCGTAGGGTATGGTTTAGGGTTAGGGTTAGGGCTAGTGTTAGGGTTAGGGCTCGGTTTAGGGTACGGGTTAGGCTTAGGGTATGCGTTAGGGTTAGGGTAGGGGTTAGGGTTAGGGTACGCGTTAGGGTGAGGGTAGTTATTAAACCTATCCCACTCTTTAGATACCCCTTAGCACGTAAAGGAATATTATTTGGGTGTCCAGCCATGGAGAAGAGTTTAGACACGAGGAGAAGATAAGGAACACACCCATTATCAAGAAATCACATTAGGATTCTCTTTTTAACCTGTTACTTAAAACACTAGTGCTTAGGAAATCAATTGCAGGCAGAAGCCTTCAAGGGTAGCTTAGGGTTAGGGTTACGGTTAGGGTGAGGGTTAGGGTACGGTTTAGGGTGCGGGTTCTGGGAGGGGTTCGGGTAGGGCGTAGGGTATGGGTTAGGGTTAGGGTTAGGGTTAGTGTTATGGTTAGGGCTCGGTTTAGGGTATGGGTTAGGATTAGGGTACACGTTAGGGTTAGGGTAGGGGTTAGGGTTAGGGTACGTGTTAGGGTGAGGGTAGTTATTAAACCTATCACACTCTCTAGATACCCCTTAGCACATAAAGGAATATTATTTGGGGGTCCAGCCATGGAGAAGAGTTTAGACACGAGGAGAAGATAAGGAACACACCCATTATCAAGAAATCACATTACGATTCTCTTTTTAACATGTTCCTTAAAACACTAGTGCTTAGGAAATCTATTGGAGGCAGAAGCCGTCAAGGGTAGCTTAGGGTTAGGGTTAGGGTTAGGGTGAGGGTTAGCGTACGGCTTAGGGTACGGGTTCGGGGAGGGGTTCGGGTAGGGCGTAGGGTATGGGTTAGGGTTAGGGTTAGGGTTAGTGTTAGCGTTAGGGCTCGGTTTAGGGTACGGGTGAGGATTAGGGTACGCGTTAGGGTTAGGGTAGGGGTTAGGGTTAGTGTACGCGTTAGGGTGAGGGTAGTTATTAAACCTATCCCACTCTCTAGATACCCCTTAGCACGTACAGGAATATTATTGGGGGTCCAGCCATGGAGAAGAGTTTAGACACGAGGAGAAGATAAGGAACACACCCATTATCACGAAATCACATTAGGATTCTCTTTTTAACCTGTTCCTTAAAACACTAGTGCTTAGGAAATCTATTGGAGGCAGAAGCAGTCAAGGGTAGCTTAGGGTTAGGGTTAGGGTTAGGGTGAGGGTTAGGGTACGGCTTAGGGTACGGGGTCGGGGAGGGGTTCGGGTAGGGCGTAGGGTATGGCTTAGGGTTAGGGTTAGGGCTAGTGTTAGGGTTAGGGCTCGGTTTAGGGTACGGGTTAGGCTTAGGGTACGCGTTAGGGTTAGGGTAGGGGTTAGGGTTAGGGTACGCGTTAGGGTGAGGGTAGTTATTAAACCTATCCCACTCTTTAGATACCCCTTAGCACGTAAAGGAATATTATTTGGGTGTCCAACCATGGAGAAGAGTTTAGACACGAGGAGAAGATAAGGAACACACCCATTATCAAGAAATCACATTAGGATTCTCTTTTTAACCTGTTCCTTAAAACACTAGTGCTTAGGAAATCAATTGCAGGCAGAAGCCTTCAAGGGTAGCTTAGGGTTAGGGTTACTGTTAGGGTGAGGGTTAGGGTACGGTTTAGGGTGCGGGTTCTGGGAGGGGTTCGGGTAGGGCGTAGGGTATTGGTTAGGGTTAGGGTTAGGGTTAGTGTTATGGTTAGGGCTCATTTTAGGGTACGGGTTAGGATTAGGGTACGCGTTAGGGTTAGGGTAGGGGTTAGGGTTAGGGTACGTGTTAGGGTGAGGGTAGTTATTAAACCTATCACACTCTCTAGATACCCCTTAGCACATAAAGGAATATTATTTGGGGGTCCAGCCATGGAGAAGAGTTTAGACACGAGGAGAAGATAAGGAACACACCCATTATCAAGAAATCACATTACGATTCTCTTTTTAACATGTTCCTTAAAACACTAGTGCTTAGGAAATCTATTGGAGGCAGAAGCCGTCAAGGGTAGCTTAGGTTTAGGGTTAGGGTTAGGGTGAGGGTTAGGGTACGGCTTAGGGTACGGGTTCGGGGAGGGGTTCGGGTTGGGTGTAGGGTATGGGTTAGGGTTATGGTTAGGGCTAGTGTTAGGGTTAGGGCTCGGTTTAGGGTACGGGTTAGGATTAGGGTACGCGTTAGGGTTAGGGTAGGGGTTAGGGTTAGGGTACGCGTTAGGGTGAGGGTAGTTATTAAACCTATCACACTCTCTAGATACCCCTTAGTACGTAAAGGAATATTATTTGGGGGTCGAGGCATGGAGAAGAGTTTAGACACGAGGAGAAGATAAGGAACACACGCATTATCAAGAAATCACATTAGGATTCTATTTTTAACCTGTTCCTTAAAGCACTAGTGCTTAGGAAATCTATTGGAGGCAGAAGCCGTCAAGGGTAGCTTAGGGTTAGGGTTAGTGTTAGGGTGAGGGTTAGGGTACGGCTTAGGGTACGGGTTCGGGGAGGGGTTCGGGTAGGGCGTAGGGTATGGGTTAGGGTTAGTGTTAGGGTTAGGGCTCGGTTAAGGGTACGTGTTAGGATTAGGGTACGCGTTAGTGTTAGGGTAGTGGTTAGGGTTAGGTTACGCTCTAGGGTGAGGATAGTTATTAAACCTATCCCACTCTCTAGATACCCCTTAGCACGTAAAGGAATATTATTTGGGGGTCCAGCCATGGAGAAGAGTTTAGACACTAGGAGAAGATAAGGAACACACCCATTATCAAGAAATCACATTAGGATTCTCTTTTTAACCTGTTCCTTAAAACACTAGTGCTTAGGAAATCTATTGGAGGCAGAAGCAGTCAAGGGTAGCTTAGGGTTAGGGTTAGGGTTAGGGTGAGGGTTAGGGTACGGCTTAGGGTACGGGGTCGGGGAGGGGTTCGGGTAGGGCGTAGGGTATGGTTTAGGGTTAGGGTTAGGGCTAGTGTTAGGGTTAGGGCTCGGTTTAGGGTACGGGTTAGGCTTAGGGTACGCGTTAGGGTTAGGGTAGGGGTTAGGGTTAGGGTACGCGTTAGGGTGAGGGTAGTTATTAAACCTATCCCACTCTTTAGATACCCCTTAGCACGTAAAGGAATATTATTTGGGTGTCCAGCCATGGAGAAGAGTTTAGACACGAGGAGAAGATAAGGAACACACCCATTATCAAGAAATCACATTAGGATTCTCTTTTTAACCTGTTACTTAAAACACTAGTGCTTAGGAAATCAATTGCAGGCAGAAGCCTTCAAGGGTAGCTTAGGGTTAGGGTTACGGTTAGGGTGAGGGTTAGAGTACGGTTTAGGGTGCGGGTTCTGGGAGGGGTTCGGGTAGGGCGTAGGGTATGGGTTAGGGTTAGGGTTAGGGTTAGTGTTATGGTTAGGGCTCGGTTTAGGGTATGGGTTAGGATTAGGGTACACGTTAGGGTTAGGGTAGGGGTTAGGGTTAGGGTACGTGTTAGGTTGAGGGTAGTTATTAAACCTATCACACTCTCTAGATACCCCTTAGCACATAAAGGAATATTATTTGGGGGTCCAGCCATGGAGAAGAGTTTAGACACGAGGAGAAGATAAGGAACACACCCATTATCAAGAAATCACATTACGATTCTCTTTTTAACATGTTCCTTAAAACACTAGTGCTTAGGAAATCTATTGGAGGCAGAAGCCGTCAAGGGTAGCTTAGGGTTAGGGTTAGGGTTAGGGTGAGGGTTAGCGTACGGCTTAGGGTACGGGTTCGGGTAGGGCGTAGGGTATGGGTTAGGGTTAGGGTTAGGGTTAGTGTTAGCGTTAGGGCTCGGTTTAGGGTACGGGTGAGGATTAGGGTACGCGTTAGGGTTAGGGTAGGGGTTAGGGTTAGTGTACGCGTTAGGGTGAGGGTAGTTATTAAACCTATCCCACTCTCTAGATACCCCTTAGCACGTACAGGAATATTATTGGGGGTCCAGCCATGGAGAAGAGTTTAGACACGAGGAGAAGATAAGGAACACACCCATTATCACGAAATCACATTAGGATTCTCTTTTTAACCTGTTCCTTAAAACACTAGTGCTTAGGAAATCTATTGGAGGCAGAAGCAGTCAAGGGTAGCTTAGGGTTAGGGTTAGGGTTAGGGTGAGGGTTAGGGTACGGCTTAGGGTACGGGGTCGGGGAGGGGTTCGGGTAGGGCGTAGGGTATGGCTTAGGGTTAGGGTTAGGGCTAGTGTTAGGGTTAGGGCTCGGTTTAGGGTACGGGTTAGGCTTAGGGTACGCGTTAGGGTTAGGGTAGGGGTTAGGGTTAGGGTACGCGTTAGGGTGAGGGTAGTTATTAAACCTATCCCACTCTTTAGATACCCCTTAGCACGTAAAGGAATATTATTTGGGTGTCCAGCCATGGAGAAGAGTTTAGACACGAGGAGAAGATAAGGAACACACCCATTATCAAGAAATCACATTAGGATTCTCTTTTTAACCTGTTCCTTAAAACACTAGTGCTTAGGAAATCAATTGGAGGCAGAAGCCGTCAAGGGTAGCTTAGGGTTAGGGTTACTGTTAGGGTGAGGGTTAGGGTACGGTTTAGGGTGCGGGTTCTGGGAGGGGTTCGGGTAGGGCGTAGGGTATTGGTTAGGGTTAGGGTTAGGGTTAGTGTTATGGTTAGGGCTCATTTTAGGGTACGGGTTAGGATTAGGGTACGCGTTAGGGTTAGGGTAGGGGTTAGGGTTAGGGTACGTGTTAGGGTGAGGGTAGTTATTAAACCTATCACACTCTCTAGATACCCCTTAGCACATAAAGGAATATTATTTGGGGGTCCAGCCATGGAGAAGAGTTTAGACACGAGGAGAAGATAAGGAACACACCCATTATCAAGAAATCACATTACGATTCTCTTTTTAACATGTTCCTTAAAACACTAGTGCTTAGGAAATCTATTGGAGGCAGAAGCCGTCAAGGGTAGCTTAGGTTTAGGGTTAGGGTTAGGGTGAGGTTTAGGGTACGGCTTAGGGTACGGGTTCGGGGAGGGGTTCGGGTTGGGTGTAGGGTATGGGTTAGGGTTATGGTTAGGGCTAGTGTTAGGGTTAGGGCTCGGTTTAGGGTACGGGTTAGGATTAGGGTACGCGTTAGGGTTAGGGTAGGGGTTAGGGTTAGGGTACGCGTTAGGGTGAGGGTAGTTATTAAACCTATCACACTCTCTAGATACCCCTTAGTACGTAAAGGAATATTATTTGGGGGTCGAGGCATGGAGAAGAGTTTAGACACGAGGAGAAGATAAGGAACACACGCATTATCAAGAAATCACATTAGGATTCTATTTTTAACCTGTTCCTTAAAGCACTAGTGCTTAGGAAATCTATTGGAGGCAGAAGCCGTCAAGGGTAGCTTAGGGTTAGGGTTAGTGTTAGGGTGAGGGTTAGGGTACGGCTTAGGGTACGGGTTCGGGGAGGGGTTCGGGTAGGGCGTAGGGTATGGGTTAGGGTTAGTGTTAGGGTTAGGGCTCGGTTTAGGATACGGGTTAGGATTAGGGTACGCGTTACTGTTAGGGTAGTGGTTAGGGTTAGGGTACGCTTAAGGGTGAGGGTAGTTATTAAACCTATCCCACTCTCTAGATACCCCTTAGCACGTAAAGGAATATTATTTGGGGTCCAGCCATGGAGAAGAGTTTAGACACTAGGAGAAGATAAGGAACACACCCATTATCAAGAAATCACAATCTGATTCTCTTTTTAAACTGTTCCTTAAAACACTAGTGCTTAGGAAATATATTGGAGGCAGAAGCCGTCAAGGGTAGCTTAGGGTTAGGGTTAGTGTGAGGGTGAGGGTTAGGGTATGGCTTAGGGTACGGGTTCGGGGAGGGGTTCGGGTAGGGCGTAGGGTATGGTTTAGGGATAGGGTTAGGGTTAGTGTTAGGGTTAGGGCTCGGTTAAGGGTACGTGTTAGGATTAGGGTACGCGTTAGTGTTAGGGTAGTGGTTAGGGTTAGGTTACGCTCTAGGGTGAGGATAGTTATTAAACCTATCCCACTCTCTAGATACCCCTTAGCACGTAAAGGAATATTATTTGGGGGTCCAGCCATGGAGAAGAGTTTTGACACTAGTAGAAGATAAGGAACACACCCATTATCAAGAAATCACATTAGGATTCTCTTTTTAACCTGTTCCTTAAAACACTAGTGCTTAGGAAATCTATTGGAGGCAGAAGCCGTCAAGGGTAGCTTAGGGTTAGGGTTAGGGTTAGGGTGAGGGTTAGGGTACGGCTTAGGGTACGGGTTCGGGGAGGGGTTCGGGTAGGGCGTAGGGTATGGGTTAGGGTTAGGGTTAGGGTTAGTGTTAGGGTTAGGGCTCGGTTTAGGGTACGGGTTAGGATTAGGGTACGCGTTAGTGTTAGGGTAGTGGTTAGGATTAGGGTACGCTTTAGCGTGGTGTAGTTATTAAACCTATCCCACTCTCTAGATACCCCTTAGCACGTAAAGGAATATTATTTGGGGGTCCAGCCATGGAGAAGAGTTTAGACACTAGGAGAAGATAAGGAACACACCCATTATCAAGAAATCACAATATGATTCTCTTTTTAAACTGTTCCTTAAAACACTAGTGCTTAGGAAATATATTGGAGGCAGAAGCCGTCAAGGGTAGCTTAGGGTTTGGGTTAGGGTTAGGGTGAGGGTTAGGGTACGGCTTAGGGTACGGGTTCGGGGAGGGGTTCGGGTAGGGCGTAGGCTATGGGTTAGGGTTAGGGTTAGGGTTAGTGTTATGGTTAGGGCTCGGTTTAGGGTACGGGTTAGGATTAGGGTACGCGTTAGGGTTAGGGTAGGGGTTAGGGTTAGGGTACGCGTTAGGGTGAGGGTAGTTATTAAACCTATCCCACTCTCTAGATACCCCTTAGCACGTACAGGAATATTATTGGGGGTCCAGCCATGGAGAAGAGTTTAGACACTAGGAGAAGTTAAGGAACACACCCATTATCACGAAATCACTTTAGGATTCTCTTTTTAACCTGTTCCTTAAAACACTAGTGCTTAGGAAATCTATTGGAGGCAGAAGCAGTCAAGGGTAGCTTAGGGTTAGGGTTAGGGTTAGGGTGAGGGTTACGGTACGGCTTACGGTACGGGTTCGGGGAGGGGTTCGGGTAGGGCGTAGGGTATGGGTTAGGGTTAGGGTTAGGGCTAGTGTTAGGGTTAGGGCTCGGTTTAGGATACGGGTTAGGATTAGGGTACGCGTTAGGGTTAGGGTAGGGGTTAGGGTTAGGGTACGCGTTAGGGTGAGGGTAGTTATTAAACCTATCCCACTCTGTAGATACCCCTTAGCACGTAAAGGAATATTATTTGAGGGTCCAGCCATGGAGAAGAGTTTAGACACGAGGAGAAGAAAAGGAACACACCCATTATCAAGAAATCACATTAGGATTCTCTTTTTAACCTGTTCCTTAAATCACTAGTGCTTAGGAAATCTATTGGAGGCAGAAGCCGTCAAGGGTAGCTTAGGGTTAGGGTTAGGTTTAGGGTGAGGGTTAGGGTACGGCTTAGGGTACGGGTTCGGGGAGGGGTTCGGGTAGGGCGTAGGGTATGGTTTAGAGTTAGGGTTAGGTTTAGTGTTAGGGTTAGGGCTCGGTTTAGGGTACGGGTTAGGATTAGGGTACGCGTTAGTGTTAGGGTAGGGGTTAGGGTTAGGGTACGCTTTAGGGTGAGGGTAGTTATTAAACCTACCCCACTCTCTAGATACACCTTAGCACGTAAAGGAATATTATTTGGTGGTCCAGCCATGGAGAAGGGTTTAGACACTAGGAGAAGAAAAGGAACACACCCATTATCAAGAAATCACAATATGATTCTCTTTTTAAACTGTTCCTTAAAACACTAGTGGTTAGGAAATCTATTGGAGGCAGAAGCAGTCAAGGGTAGCATAGGGTTAGGGTTAGGGTTAGGGTGAGGGTTAGGGTACGGCTTAGGGTACAGGTTCGGGGAGGGGTTCGGGTAGGGCGTAGGGTATGGGTTAGGGTTAGGGTTAGGGTTAGTGTTAGGGTTAGGGCTCGGTTTAGGGTATGGGTTAGGATTATGGTACTCGTTAGGGTTAGGGTAGCGGTTAGGGTTAGGGTACGCATTAGGGTGAGGGTAGTTATTAAACCTATCACACTCTCTAGATACCCCTTAGCACGTAAAGGAATATTATTTGGGGTTCCAGCCATGGAGAAGAGTTTAGACACTAGGAGAAGATAAGGAACACACCCATTATCACGAAATCACATTAGGATTCTCTTTTTAACCTGTTCCTTAAAACACTAGTGCTTAGGAAATCTATTGGAGGCAGAAGCAGTCAAGGGTAGCTTAGGGTTAGGGTTAGGGTTAGGGTGAGGGTTAGGGTACGGCTTAGGGTACGGGGTCGGGGAGGGGTTCGGGTAGGGCGTAGGGTATGGTTTAGGGTTAGGGTTAGGGCTAGTGTTAGGGTTAGGGCTCGGTTTAGGGTACGGGTTAGGCTTAGGGTACGCGTTAGGGTTAGGGTAGGGGTTAGGGTTAGGGTACGCGTTAGGGTGAGGGTAGTTATTAAACCTATCCCACTCTTTAGATACCCCTTAGCACGTAAAGGAATATTATTTGGGGGTCCAGCCATGGAGAAGAGTTTAGACACTAGGAGAAGATAAGGAACACACCCATTATCAAGAAATCACAATCTGATTCTCTTTTTAAACTGTTCCTTAAAACACTAGTGCTTAGGAAATATATTGGAGGCAGAAGCCGTCAAGGGTAGCTTAGGGTTAGGGTTAGTGTGAGGGTGAGGGTTAGGGTATGGCTTAGGGTACGGGTTCGGGGAGGGGTTCGGGTAGGGCGTAGGGTATGGTTTAGGGATAGGGTTAGGGTTAGTGTTAGGGTTAGGGCTCGGTTAAGGGTACGTGTTAGGATTAGGGTACGCGTTAGTGTTAGGGTAGTGGTTAGGGTTAGGTTACGCTCTAGGGTGAGGATAGTTATTAAACCTATCCCACTCTCTAGATACCCCTTAGCACGTAAAGGAATATTATTTGGGGGTCCAGCCATGGAGAAGAGTTTAGACACTAGGAGAAGATAAGGAACACACCCATTATCAAGAAATCACATTAGGATTCTCTTTTTAACCTGTTCCTTAAAACACTAGTGCTTAGGAAATCTATTGGAGGCAGAAGCCGTCAAGGGTAGCTTAGGGTTAGGGTTAGGGTTAGGGTGAGGGTTAGGGTACGGCTTAGGGTACGGGTTCGGGGAGGGGTTCGGGTAGGGCGTAGGGTATGGGTTAGGGTTAGGGTTAGGGTTAGTGTTAGGGTTAGGGCTCGGTTTAGGGTACGGGTTAGGATTAGGGTACGCGTTAGTGTTAGGGTAGTGGTTAGGATTAGGGTACGCTTTAGCGTGGTGTAGTTATTAAACCTATCCCACTCTCTAGATACCCCTTAGCACGTAAAGGAATATTATTTGGGGGTCCAGCCATGGAGAAGAGTTTAGACACTAGGAGAAGATAAGGAACACACCCATTATCAAGAAATCACAATATGATTCTCTTTTTAAACTGTTCCTTAAAACACTAGTGCTTAGGAAATATATTGGAGGCAGAAGCCGTCAAGGGTAGCTTAGGGTTTGGGTTAGGGTTAGGGTGAGGGTTAGGGTACGGCTTAGGGTACGGGTTCGGGGATGGGTTCGGGTAGGGCGTAGGCTATGGGTTAGGGTTAGGGTTAGGGTTAGTGTTAGGGTTAGGGCTCGGTTTAGGGTACGGGTTAGGATTAGGGTACGCGTTAGGGTTAGGGTAGGGGTTAGGGTTAGGGTACGCGTTAGGGTGAGGGTAGTTATTAAACCTATCCCACTCTCTAGATACCCCTTAGCACGTAAAGGAATATTATTTGGGTGTCCAGCCATGGAGAAGAGTTTAGACACGAGGAGAAGATAAGGAACACACCAATTATCAAGAAATCACATTAGGATTCTCTTTTTAACCTGTTACTTAAAACACTAGTGCTTAGGAAATCAATTGCAGGCAGAAGCCTTCAAGGGTAGCTTAGGGTTAGGGTTACGGTTAGGGTGAGGGTTAGGGTACGGTTTAGGGTGCGGGTTCTGGGAGGGGTTCGGGTAGGACGTAGGGTATGGGTTAGGGTTAGGGTTAGGGTTAGTGTTATGGTTAGGGCTCGGTTTAGGGTATGGGTTAGGATTAGGGTACACGTTAGGGTTAGGGTAGGGGTTAGGGTTAGGGTACGTGTTAGGGTGAGGGTAGTTATTAAACCTATCACACTCTCTAGATACCCCTTAGCACATAAAGGAATATTATTTGGTGGTCCAGCCATGGAGAAGAGTTTAGACACGAGGAGAAGATAAGGAACACACCCATTATCAAGAAATCACATTACGATTCTCTTTTTAACATGTTCCTTAAAACACTAGTGCTTAGGAAATCTATTGGAGGCAGAAGCCGTCAAGGGTAGCTTAGGTTTAGGGTTAGGGTTAGGGTGAGGGTTAGGGTACGGCTTAGGGTACGGGTTCGGGGAGGGGTTCGGGTAGGGCGTAGGGTATGGGTTAGGGTTAGGGTTAGGGTTAGTGTTAGCGTTAGGGCTCGGTTTAGGGTACGGGTGAGGATTAGGGTACGCGTTAGGGTTAGGGTAGGGGTTAGGGTTATTGTACGCGTTAGGGTGAGGGTAGTTATTAAACCTATCCCACTCTCTAGATACCCCTTAGCACGTACAGGAATATTATTGGGGGTCCAGCCATGGAGAAGAGTTTAGACACGAGGAGAAGATAAGGAACACACCCATTATCACGAAATCACATTAGGATTCTCTTTTTAACCTGTTCCTTAAAACACTAGTGCTTAGGAAATCTATTGGAGGCAGAAGCAGTCAAGGGTAGCTTAGGGTTAGGGTTAGGGTTAGGGTGAGGGTTAGGGTACGGCTTAGGGTACGGGGTCGGGGAGGGGTTCGGGTAGGGCGTAGGGTATGGCTTAGGGTTAGGGTTAGGGCTAGTGTTAGGGTTAGGGCTCGGTTTAGGGTACGGGTTATTCTTAGGGTACGCGTTAGGGTTAGGGTAGGGGTTAGGGTTAGGGTACGCGTTAGGGTGAGGGTAGTTATTAAACCTATCCCACTCTTTAGATACCCCTTAGCACGTAAAGGAATATTATTTGGGTGTCCAGCCATGGAGAAGAGTTTAGACACGAGGAGAAGATAAGGAACACACCCATTATCAAGAAATCACATTAGGATTCTCTTTTTAACCTGTTCCTTAAAACACTAGTGCTTAGGAAATCAATTGGAGGCAGAAGCCGTCAAGGGTAGCTTAGGGTTAGGGTTACGGATAGGGTGAGGGTTAGGGTACGGTTTAGGGTGCGGGTTCTGGGAGGGGTTCGGGTAGGGCGTAGGGTATTGGTTAGGGTTAGGGTTAGGGTTAGTGTTATGGTTAGGGCTCGGTTTAGGGTACGGGTTAGGATTAGGGTACGCGTTAGGGTTAGGGTAGGGGTTAGGGTTAGGGTACGTGTTAGGGTGAGGGTAGTTATTAAACCTATCACACTCTCTAGATACCCCTTAGCACATAAAGGAATATTATTTGGGGGTCCAGCCATGGAGAAGAGTTTAGACACGAGGAGAAGATAAGGAACACACCCATTATCAAGAAATCACATTAGGATTCTCTTTTTAACATGTTCCTTAAAACACTAGTGCTTAGGAAATCTATTGGAGGCAGAAGCAGTCAAGGGTAGCTTAGGGTTAGGGTTAGGGTTAGGGTGAGGGTTAGGGTACGGCTTAGGGTACGGGTTCGGGGAGGGGTTCGGGTAGGGCGTAGGGTATGGGTTAGGGTTAGGGTTAGGGTTAGTGTTAGGGTTAGGGCTCGGTTTAGGGTACGGGTGAGGATTAGGGTACGCGTTAGGGTTAGGGTAGGGGTTAAGGTTAGTGTACGCGTTAGGGTGAGGGTAGTTATTAAACCTATCCCACTCTCTAGATACCCCTTAGCACGTACAGGAATATTATTGGGGGTCCAGCTATGGAGAAGAGTTTAGACACGAGGAGAAGATAAGGAACACACCCATTATCACGAAATCACATTAGGATTCTCTCTTTAACCTGTTCCTTAAAACACTAGTGCTTAGGAAATCTATTGGAGGCAGAAGCAGTCAAGGGTAGCTTAGGTTTAGGGTTAGGGTTAGGGTGAGGGTTAGGGTACGGCTTAGGGTACGGGTTCGGGGAGGGTTTCGGGTAGGGCGTAGGGTATGGGTTAGGGTTAGGGTTAGGGCTAGTGTTAGGTTTAGGTCTCGGTTTAGGGTACGGGATAGGATTAGGGTACGCGTTAGGGTTAGGGTAGGGGTTAGGGTTAGGGTACGCGTTAGGGTGAGGGTAGTTATTAAACCTATCCCACTCTCTAGATACCCCTTAGCACGTACAGGAATATTATTGGGGGTCCAGCCATGGAGAAGAGTTTAGACACTAGGAGAAGTTAAGGAACACACCCATTATCACGAAATCACTTTAGGATTCTCTTTTTAACCTGTTCCTTAAAACACTAGTGCTTAGGAAATCTATTGGAGGCAGAAGCAGTCAAGGGTAGCTTAGGGTTAGGGTTAGGTTTAGGGTGAGGGTTAGGGTATGGCTTAGGGTACGGGTTCGGGGAGGGGTTCGGGTAGGGCGTAGGGTATGGGTTAGGGTTAGGGTTAGGGTTAGTGTTAGGGTTAGGGCTCGGTTTATGGTACGGGTTAGGATTAGGGTACGCGTTAGTGTTAGGGTAGGGGTTAGGGTTAGGGTACGCGATAGGGTGAGGTTAGTTATTAAACCTATCCCACTCTCTAGATACCCCTTAGCACGTAAAGGAATATTATTTGGGGGTCCAGCCATGGAGAAGAGTTTAGACACTAGGAGAAGATAAGGAACACACCCATTATCAAGAAATCACATTAGGATTCTCTTTTTAACCTGTTCCTTAAAACACTAGTGCTTAGGAAATCTATTGGAGGCAGACGCAGTCAAGGGTAGCTTAGGGTTAGGGTGAGGGTTAGGGTACGGCTTAGGGTACGGGTTCGGGGAGGGGTTCGGTTAGGGCGTAGTGTATGGGTTAGGGTTAGGGTTAGGGCTCGGTTTAGGGTACGGGTTAGGATTAGGGTACGCGTTAGGGTTAGGGTAGGGGTTAGGGTTAGTGTACGCGTTAGGGTGAGGGTAGTTATTAAACCTATCCCACTCTCTAGATACCCCTTAGCACGTACAGGAATATTATTGGGGGTCCAGCCATGGAGAAGAGTTTAGACACGAGGAGAAGATAAGGAACACACCCATTATCACGAAATCACATTAGGATTCTCTTTTTAACCTGTTCCTTAAAACACTAGTGCTTAGGAAATCTATTGGAGGCAGAAGCAGTCAAGGGTAGCTTAGGGTTAGGGTTAGGGTTAGGGTGAGGGTTAGGGTACGGCTTAGGGTTCGGGGTCGGGGAGGGGTTCGGGTAGGGCGTAGGGTATGGCTTAGAGTTAGGGTTAGGGCTAGTGTTAGGGTTAGGGCTCGGTTTAGGGTACGGGTTAGGCTTAGGGTACGCGTTAGGGTTAGGGTAGGGGTTAGGGTTAGGGTACGCGTTAGGGTGAGGGTAGTTATTAAACCTATCCCACTCTTTAGATACCCCTTAGCACGTAAAGGAATATTATTTGGGTGTCCAGCCATGGAGAAGAGTTTAGACACGAGGAGAAGATAAGGAACACACCCATTATCAAGAAATCACATTAGGATTCTCTTTTTAACCTGTTCCTTAAAACACTAGTGCTTAGGAAATCAGTTGGAGGCAGAAGCCGTCAAGGGTAGCTTAGGGTTAGGGTTACGGTTAGGGTGAGGGTTAGGGTACGGTTTAGGGTGCGGGTTCTGGGAGGGGTTAGGGTAGGGCGTAGGGTATTGGTTAGGGTTAGGGTTAGGGTTAGTGTTATGGTTAGGGCTCGGTTTAGGGTACGGGTTAGGATTAGGGTACGCGTTAGGGTTAGGGTAGGGGTTAGGGTTAGGGTACGTGTTAGGGTGAGGGTAGTTATTAAACCTATCACACTCTCTAGATACCCCTTAGCACATAAAGGAATATTATTTGGGGGTCCAGCCATGGAGAAGAGTTTAGACACGAGGAGAAGATAAGGAACACACCCATTATCAAGAAATCACATTACGATTCTCTTTTTAACATGTTCCTTAAAACACTAGTGCTTAGGAAATCTATTGGAGGCAGAAGCCGTCAAGGGTAGCTTAGGGTTAGGGTTAGGGTTAGGGTGAGGGTTAGGGTACGGCTTAGGGTACGGGTTCGGGGAGGGGTTCGGGTAGGGCGTAGGGTATGGGTTAGGGTTAGGGTTAGGGTTAGTGTTAGGGTTAGGGCTCGGTTTAGGGTACGGGTGAGGATTAGGGTACGCGTTAGGGTTAGGGTAGGGGTTAAGGTTAGTGTACGCGTTAGGGTGAGGGTAGTTATTAAACCTATCCCACTCTCTAGATACCCCTTAGCACGTACAGGAATATTATTGGGGGTCCAGCCATGGAGAAGAGTTTAGACACGAGGAGAAGATAAGGAACACACCCATTATCACGAAATCACATTAGGATTCTCTTTTTAACCTGTTCCTTAAAACACTAGTGCTTAGGAAATCTATTGGAGGCAGAAGCAGTCAAGGGTAGCTTAGGGTTAGGGTTAGGGTTAGGGTGAGGGTTAGGGTACGGCTTAGGGTACGGGTTCGGGGAGGGGTTCGGGTAGGGCGTAGGGTATGGGTTAGGGTTAGGGTTAGGGCTAGTGTTAGGTTTAGGGCTCGGTTTAGGGTACGGGTTAGGATTAGGGTACGCGTTAGGGTTAGGGTAGGGGTTAGGGTTAGGGTACGCGTTAGGGTGAGGGTAGTTATTAAACCTATCCCACTCTCTAGATACCCCTTAGCACGTACAGGAATATTATTGGGGGTCCAGCCATGGAGAAGAGTTTAGACACTAGGAGAAGTTAAGGAACACACCCATTATCACGAAATCACTTTAGGATTCTCTTTTTAACCTGTTCCTTAAAACACTAGTGCTTAGGAAATCTATTGGAGGCAGAAGCAGTCAAGGGTAGCTTAGGGTTAGGGTTAGGTTTAGGGTGAGGGTTAGGGTATGGCTTAGGGTACGGGTTCGGGGAGGGGTTCGGGTAGGTCGTAGGGTATGGGTTAGGGTTAGGGTTAGGGTTAGTGTTAGGGTTAGGGCTCGGTTTATGGTACGGGTTAGGATTAGGGTACGCGTTAGTGTTAGGGTAGGGGTTAGGGTTAGGGTACGCGATAGGGTGAGGTTAGTTATTAAACCTATCCCACTCTCTAGATACCCCTTAGCACGTAAAGGAATATTATTTGGGGGTCCAGCCATGGAGAAGAGTTTAGACACTAGGAGAAGATAAGGAACACACCCATTATCAAGAAATCACATTAGGATTCTCTTTTTAACCTGTTCCTTAAAACACTAGTGCTTAGGAAATCTATTGGAGGCAGACGCAGTCAAGGGTAGCT
The DNA here is from genome assembly GCF_949987535.1 of Balaenoptera acutorostrata. Lineage (NCBI taxonomy): Eukaryota > Metazoa > Chordata > Mammalia > Artiodactyla > Balaenopteridae > Balaenoptera > Balaenoptera acutorostrata. The sequence goes on from NW_026646592.1 coordinate 297,082, forward strand.
TAGGGTTAGGGTGAGGGTTAGGGTACGGCTTAGGGTACGGGTTCGGGGAGGGGTTCGGTTAGGGCGTAGTGTATGGGTTAGGGTTAGGGTTAGGGCTCGGTTTAGGGTACGGGTTAGGATTAGGGTACGCGTTAGGGTTAGGGTAGGGGTTAGGGTTAGGGAACGCGTTAGGGTGAGGGTAGTTATTAAACCTATCCCACTCTCTAGATACCCCTTAGCACGTAAAGGAATATTATTTGGGGGTCCAGCCATGGAGAAGAGTTTAGACACGAGGAGAAGATAAGGAACACTCCCATTATCAAGAAATCACATTAGGATTCTCTTTTTAACCTGTTCCTTAAAACACTAGTGCTTAGGAAATCTATTGGAGGCAGAAGCCGTCAAGGGTAGCTTAGGGTTAGGGTTAGGGTTAGGGTGAGGGTTAGGGTACGGTTTAGGGTACGGGTTCAGGGAGGGGTTCGGGTAGGGCGTAGGGTATGGGTTAGGGTTAGGGTTAGAGTTAGTGTTAGGGTTAGGGCTCGGTTTAGGGTACGGGTTAGGATTAGGGTACGCGCTAGGGTTAGGTTAGGGGTTAGAGTTAGGGTACGCGTTAGGGTGAGGATAGTTATTAAACCTATCCCACCCTCTAGATACCCCTTAGCACGTAAAGGAATATTGTTTGGGGGTCCAGCCATGGAGAAGAGTTTAGACACTAGGAGAAGATAAGGAACACACCCATTATCACGAAATCATATTAGGATTCTCTTTTTAACCTGTTCCTTAAAACACTAGTTCTTAGGAAATCTATTGGAGGCAGAAGCAGTCAAGGGTAGCTTAGGGTTAGTGTTAGGGTTAGGGTGAGGGCTAGCGTATGGCTTAAGGTACGGGTTCGGGGAGGGGTTCGGGTAGGGCGTAGGGTATGGGTTAGGGTTAGGGTTAGGGCTAGTGTTAGGGTTAGGACTCGGTTTAGGGTACGGGTTAGGATTAGGGTACGCGTTAGTGTTAGGGTAGGGGTTAGGGTTATGGTACGCACTAGGGTGAGGGTAGTTATTAAACCTATCCCACTCTCTAGATACCCCTTAGCACGTAAAGGAATATTATTTGGGGGTCCAGCCATGGAGAAGAGTTTAGACACTAGGAGAAGATAAGGAACACACCCATTATCAAGAAATCACATTAGGATTCTCTTTTTAACCTGTTCCTTAAAACACTAGTGCTTAGGAAATCTTTTGGAGGCAGAAGCAATCAAGGGTAGCTTAGGGTTAGGGTTAGAGTTAGGGTGAGGGTTAGGGTACGGCTCAGGGTACGGGTTCGGGGAGGGGTTTGGGTAGGGCGTAGGGTATGGGTTAGGTTTAGGGTTAAGTTTAGTGTTAGTGTTAGGGCTCGGTTTAGGGTACGGGTTAGGATTAGGGTACGCGTTAGGGTTAGGGTAGCGGTTAGGGTTAGGGTATGCTTTAGGGTGAGAGTAGTTATTAAACCTATCCCACTCTCTAGATACCCCTTAGCACGTAAAGGAATATTATTTGGGGGTCCAGCCATGGAGAAGAGCTTAGACACGAGGAGAAGATAAGGAACACACCCATTATCAAGAAATCACATTAGGATTCTCTTTTTAACCTGTTCCTGAAAACACTAGTGCTTAGGAATCCTATTGGAGGCAGAAGCAGTCAAGGGTAGCTTAGGGTTAGGGTTAGGTTTAGGGTGAGGGTTAGGGTACGGCTTAGGGTACGGGTTCGGGGAGGGGTTCGGGTAGGGCGTAGGGTATGGGTTAGGGTTAGGGTTAGCGCTAGTGTTAGGGTTAGGGCTCGGTTTAGGGTACGGGTTAGGATTAGGTTACGCGTGAGTGTTAGGGTAGGGGTTAGGGTTAGGGTACGCGATAGGGTGAGGTTAGTTATTAAACCTATCCCACTCTCTAGATACCCCTTAGCACGTAAAGGAATATTATTTGGGGGTCCAGCCATGGAGAAGAGTTTAGACACTAGGAGAAGATAAGGAACACACCCATTATCAAGAAATCACATTAGGATTCTCTTTTTAACCTGTTCCTTAAAACACTAGTGCTTAGGAAATCTATTGGAGGCAGAAGCAGTCAAGGGTAGCTTAGTGTTAGGGTTAGAGTTAGGGTGAGGTTTAGGGTACGGCTTAGGGTACAGGTTCGGGGAGGGGTTCGGGTAGGGCGTAGGGTATGGGTTAGGGTTAGGGTTAGGGTTAGTGTTAGGGTTAGGGCTCGGTTTAGGATACGGGTTAGGATTAGGGTACGCGTTAGTGTTAGGGTAGGTGTTAGGGTTAGGGTACGCGATAGGGTGAGGTTAGTTATTAAACCTATCCCACTCTCTAGATACCCCTTAGCACGTAAAGGAATATTGTTTGGGGGTCCAGCCATGGAGAAGTGTTTAGACACTAGGAGAAGATAAGGAACACACCCATTATCACGAAATCACATTAGGATCCTCTTTTTAACCTGTTCTTTAAAACACTAGTGCTTAGGAAATCTATTGGAGGCAGAAGCAGTCAAGGGTAGCTTAGGGTTAGGGTTAGGGTTAGGGTTAGGGTTAGGGTATGGCTTACGGTACGGGTTTCGGGGAGGGGTTCGCGTAGGGCGTAGGGTATGGGTTAGGGTTAGGGTTAGTGTTAGGGTTCGGGCTCGGTTTAGGGTACGGGTTAGGATTAGGGTACGCGTTAGTGTTAGGGTAGGGGTTAGGGTTATGGTACGCACTAGGGTGAGGGTAGTTATTAAACCTATCCCACTCTCTAGATACCCCTTAGCACGTAAAGGGATATTATTTGTGGGTCCATCCATGGAGAAGAGTTTAGACACTAGGAGAAGATAAGGAACACACCCATTATCACGAAATCACATTAGGATTCTCTTTTTAACCTGTTCCTTAAAACACTAGTGCTTAGGAAATCTATTGGAGGCAGAAGCAGTCAAGGGTAGCTTAGGGTTAGGGTTAGGGTTAGGGTGAGGGTTAGGGTACGGGTTAGGGTACGGGTTCGGGGAGGGGTTCGGGTAGGGCGTAGGGTATGGGTTAGGGTTAGGGTTAGTGTTAGGGTTAGGGCTCGGTTTAGGGTACGGGTTAGGATTAGGGTACGCGTTAGGGTTAGGGTAGGGGTTAGGGTTAGTGTACGCGTTAGGGTGAGGGTAGTTATTAAACCTATCCCACTCTCTAGATACCCCTTTGCACGTAAAGGAATATTGTTTGGGGGTCCAGCCATGGAGAAGAGCTTAGACACTAGGAGAAGATAAGGAACACACCCATTATCAAGAAATCACATTAGGATTCTCTTTTTAACCTGTTCCTTAAAACACTAGTGCTTAGGAAATCTATTGGAGTCAGAAGCAGTCAAGGGTAGCTTAGGGTTAGTGTTAGGGTTAGGGTGAGGGTTAGGGTACGGCTTAGGGTACGGGGTCGGGGAGGGGTTCGGGTAGGGCGTAGGGTATGGCTTAGGGTTAGGGTTAGGGCTAGTGTTAGGGTTAGGGCTCGGTTTAGGGTACGGGTTAGGCTTAGGGTACGCGTTAGGGTTAGGGTAGGGGTTAGGGTTAGGGTACGCGTTAGGGTGAGGGTAGTTATTAAACCTATCGCACTCTTTAGATACCCCTTAGCACGTAAAGGAATATTATTTGGGTGTCCAGCCATGGAGAAGAGTTTAGACACGAGGAGAATATAAGGAACACACCCATTATCAAGAAATCACATTAGGATTCTCTTTTTAACCTGTTCCTTAAAACACTAGTGCTTAGGAAATCAATTGGAGGCAGAAGCCGTCAAGGGTAGCGTAGGGTTAGGGTTACGGTTAGGGTGAGGGTTAGGGTACGGTTTAGGGTGCGGGTTCTGGGAGGGGTTCGGGTAGGGCGTAGGGTATTGGTTAGGGTTAGGGTTAGGGTTAGTGTTATGGTTAGGGCTCGGTTTAGGGTACGGGTTAGGATTAGGGTACGCGTTAGGGTTAGGGTAGGGGTTAGGGTTAGGGTACGTGTTAGGGTGAGGGTAGTTATTAAACCTATCACACTCTCTAGATACCCCTTAGCACATAAAGGAATATTATTTGGGGGTCCAGCCATGGAGAAGAGTTTAGACACGAGGAGAAGATAAGGAACACACCCATTATCAAGAAATCACATTACGATTCTCTTTTTAACATGTTCCTTAAAACACTAGTGCTTAGGAAATCTATTGGAGGCAGAAGCCGTCAAGGGTAGCTTAGGGTTAGGGTTAGGGTTAGGGTGAGGGTTAGGGTACGGCTTAGGGTACGGGTTCGGGGAGGGGTTCGGGTAGGGCGTAGGGTATGGGTTAGGGTTAGGGTTAGCGCTAGTGTTAGTGTTAGGGCTCGGTTTAGGGTACGGGTTAGGATTAGTGTACGCATTAGTGTTAGGGTAGGGGTTAGGGTTAGGGTACGCGTTAGGGATAGGGTTAGGGTTAGGGCTCGGTTTATGGTAAGGGTTAGGATTAGGGTACGCGTTAGTGTTAGGGTAGGGGTTAGGGTTAGGGTACGCGATAGTGTGAGGTTAGTTATTAAACCTATCCCACTCTCTAGATACCCCTTAGCACGTAAAGGAATATTATTTGGGGGTCCAGCCATGGAGAAGAGTTTAGACACGAGGAGAAGATAAGGAACACACCCATTATCAAGAAATCACATTAGGATTCTCTTTTTAACCTGTTCCTTAAAACACTAGTGCTTAGGAAATCTATTGGAGGCAGAAGCAGTCAAGGGTAGCTTAGGGTTAGGGTTAGGGTTAGGGTATGGCTTAGGGTACGGGTTCGGGGAGGGGTTCGGGTAGGGCGTAGTGTATGGGTTAGGGTTAGGGTTAGGGTTAGTGTTAGGGTTAGGGCTCGGTTTAGGGTACGGTTTAGGATTAGGGTACGCGTTAGGGTTAGGGTAGGGGTTAGGGTTAGGGTATGCGAAAGGGTGAGGTTACTTATTAAACCTATCCCACTCTCTAGATACCCCTTAGCACGTAAAGGAATATTATTTGGGGGTCCAGCCATGGAGAAGAGTTTAGACACTAGGAGAAGATAAGTAACACACCCATTATCAAGAAATCACATTAGGATTCTCTTTTTAACCTGTTCCTTAAAACACTAGTGCTTAGGAAATCTATTGGAGGCAGAAGCAGTCAAGAGTAGCTTAGGGTTAGGGTTAGGGTTAGGGTGAGGGTTAGGGTATGGCTTAGGGTACGGGTTCGGGTAGGGCGTAGGGTATGGGTTAGGGTTAGGGTTAGGGTTAGTGTTAGGGTTAGGGCTCGGTTTAGGGTACGGGTTAGGATTAGGGTACGCGTTAGGTTTAGGGTAGGGGTTAGGGTTAGCGTACGCGTTAGGGTGAGGGTAGTTATTAAACCTATCACACTCTCTAGATACCCCTTAGCACGTAAAGGAATATTATTTGGGGGTCCAGCCATGGAGAAGAGTTTAGACACGAGGAGAAGATAAGGAACACACCCATTATCAAGAAATCACATTAGGATTCTCTTTTTAACCTGTTCCTTAAAACACTAGTGCTTAGGAAATCTATTGGAGGCAGAAGCAGTCAAGTGTAGCTTAGGGTTAGGTTTAGGGTTAGGGTATGGCTTAGGGTACGAGTTCGGGGAGGGGTTCGGGTAGGGCGTAGGGTATGGGTTAGGGTTAGGGTTAGGGCTAGTGTTAGGGTTAGGGCTCGGTTTAGGGTACGGGTTAGGATTAGGGTACGCGTTAGTGTTAGGGTAGGGGTTAGGGTTATGGTACGCACTAGGGTGAGGGTAGTTATTAAACCTATCCCACTCTCTAGATACCCCTTAGCACGTAAAGGAATATTATTTGGGGGTCCAGCCATGGAGAAGAGTTTAGACACTAGGAGAAGATAAGGAACACACCCATTATCAAGAAATCACATTAGGATTCTCTTTTTAACCTGTTCCTTAAAACACTAGTGCTTAGGAAATCTTTTGGAGGCAGAAGCAATCAAGGGTAGCTTAGGGTTAGGTTTAGAGTTAGGGTGAGGGTTAGGGTACGGCTTAGGGTACGGGTTCGGGGAGGGGTTTGGGTAGGGCGTAGGGTATGGGTTAGGTTTAGGGTTAAGGTTAGTGTTAGTGTTAGGGCTCGGTTTAGGGTACGGGTTAGGATTAGGGTACGCGTTAGGGTTAGGGTAGCGGTTAGGGTTAGGGTACACGATAGGGTGAGGTTAGTTATTAAACCTATCCCACTCTCTAGATACCCCTTAGCACGTAAAGGAATATTATTTGGGGGTCCAGCCATGGAGAAGAGCTTAGACACTAGGAGAAGATAAGGAACACACCCATTATCAAGAAATCACATTAGGATTCTCTTTTTAACCTGTTCCTGAAAACACTAGTGCTTAGGAATCCTATTGGAGGCAGAAGCAGTCAAGGGTAGCTTAGGGTTAGGGTTAGGTTTAGGGTGAGGGTTAGGGTACGGCTTAGGGTACGGGTTCGGGGAGGGGTTCGGGTTGGGCGTAGGGTATGGGTTAGGGTTAGGGTTAGCGCTAGTGTTAGGGTTAGGGCTCGGTTTAGGGTACGGGTTAGGATTAGGCTACGCGTGAGTGTTAGAGTAGGGGTTAGGGTTAGGGTACGCGATAGGGTGAGGTTAGTTATTAAACCTATCCCACTCTCTAGATACCCCTTAGCACGTAAAGGAATATTATTTGGGGCTCCAGCCATGGAGAAGAGTTTAGACACTAGGAGAAGATAAGGAACACACCCATTATCAAGAAATCACATTAGAATTCTCTTTTTAACCTGTTCCTTAAAACACTAGTGCTTAGGAAATCTATTGGAGGCAGAAGCAGTCAAGGGTAGCTTAGTGTTAGGGTTAGGGTTAGGGTGAGGGTTAGGGTACGGCTTAGGGTACGGGTTCGGGGAGGGGTTCGGGTAGGGCGTAGGGTATGGGTTAGGGTTAGGGTTAGGGTTAGTGTTAGGGTTAGGGCTCGGTTTAGGATACGGGTTAGGTTTAGGGTACGCGTTAGTGTTAGGGTAGGGGTTAGGGTTAGGGTACGCGATAGGGTGAGGTTAGTTATTAAACCAATCCCACTCTCTAGATACCCCTTAGCACGTAAAGGAATATTATTTGGGGGTCCAGCCATGGAGAAGTGTTTAGACACTAGGAGAAGATAAGGAACACACCCATTATCACGAAATCACATTAGGATCCTCTTTTTAACCTGTTCTTTAAAACACTAGTGCTTAGGAAATCTATTGGAGGCAGAAGCAGTCAAGGGTAGCTTAGGGTTAGTGTTAGGGTTAGGGTTAGGGTTAGGGTATGGCTTACGGTACGGGTTTCGGGGAGGGGTTCGGGTAGGGCGTAGGGTATGGGTTAGGGTTAGGGTTAGTGTTAGGGTTCGGGCTCGGTTTAGGGTACGGGTTAGGATTAGGGTACGCGTTAGTGTTAGGGTAGGGGTTAGGGTTATGGTACGCACTAGGGTGAGGGTAGTTATTAAACCTATCCCACTCTCTAGATACCCCTTAGCACGTAAAGGAATATTATTTGGGGGTCCAGCCATGGAGAAAAGTTTAGACACTAGGAGAAGATAAGGAACACACCCATTATCAAGAAATCACATTAGGATTCTCTTTTTAACCTGTTCCTTAAAACACTAGTGCTTAGGAAATCTATTGGAGGCAGAAGCAATCAAGGGTAGCTTAGGGTTAGGGTTAGAGTTAGGGTGAGGGTTAGGGTACGGCTTAGGGTACGGGTTCGGGGAGGGGTTTGGGTAGGGCGTAGGGTATGGGTTAGGGTTAGGGTTAGGGTTAGTGTTAGTGTTAGGGCTCGGTTTAGGGTACGGGTTAGGATTAGGGTACGCGTTATGGTTAGGGTAGCGGTTAGGGTTAGGGTACGCTTTAGGGTGAGAGTAGTTATTAAACCTATCCCACTCTCTAGATACCCCTTAGCACGTAAAGGAATATTATTTGGGGGACCAGCCATGGAGAAGAGCTTAGACACTAGGAGAAGATAAGGAACACACCCATTATCAAGAAATCACATTAGGATTCTCTTTTTAACCTGTTCCTTAAAACACTAGTGCTTAGGAAATCTATTGGAGGCAGAAGCAGTCAAGGGTAACTTAGGGTTAGGGTTAGGTTTAGGGTGAGCGTTAGGGTACGGCTTAGGGTACGGGTTCGGGGAGGGGTTCGGGCAGGGCGTAGGGTATGGGTTAGGGTTAGGGTTAGCGCTAGTGTTAGGGTTAGGGCTCGGTTTAGGGTACGGGTTAGGATTAGGGTACGCATTAGTGTTAGGGTAGGGGTTAGGGTTAGGGTACGCGTTAGGGTTAGGGTTAGGGTTAGGGCTCGGTTTAGGGTAAGGGTTAGGATTAGGGTACGCATTAGTGTTAGGGTAGGGGTTAGGGTTAGGGTACGCGATATTGTGAGGTTAGTTATTAAACCTATCCCACTCTCTAGATACCCCTTAGCACGTAAAGGACTATTATTTGGGGGTCCAGCCATGGAGAAGAGTTTAGACACGAGGAGAAGATGAGGAACACACCCATTATCAAGAAATCACATTAGGATTCTCTTTTTAACCTGTTCCTGAAAACACTAGTGCTTAGGAATCCTATTGGAGGCAGAAGCAGTCAAGGGTAGCTTAGGGTTAGGGTTAGGTTTAGGGTGAGGGTTAGGGTACGGCTTAGGGTACGGGTTCGGGGAGGGGTTCGGGTTGGGCGTAGGGTATGGGTTAGGGTTAGGGTTAGCGCTAGTGTTAGGGTTAGGGCTCGGTTTAGGGTACGGGTTAGGATTAGGTTACGCGTGAGTGTTAGAGTAGGGGTTAGGGTTAGGGTACGCGATAGGGTGAGGTTAGTTATTAAACCTATCCCACTCTCTAGATACCCCTTAGCACGTAAAGGAATATTATTTGGGGCTCCAGCCATGGAGAAGAGTTTAGACACTAGGAGAAGATAAGGAACACACCCATTATCAAGAAATCACATTAGGATTCTCTTTTTAACCTGTTCCTTAAAACACTAGTGCTTAGGAAATCTATTGGAGGCAGAAGCAGTCAAGGGTAGCTTAGGGTTAGGGTTAGGGTTAGGGTGAGGGTTAGGGTACGGCTTAGGGTACGGGTTCGGGGAGGGGTTCGGGTAGGGCGTAGGGTATGGGTTAGGGTTAGGGTTAGGGTTAGTGTTAGGGTTAGGGCTCGGTTTACGATACGGGTTAGGTTTAGGGTACGCGTTAGTGTTAGGGTAGGGGTTAGGGTTAGGGTACGCGATAGGGTGAGGTTAGTTATTAAACCAATCCCACTCTCTAGATACCCCTTAGCACGTAAAGGAATATTATTTGGGGGTCCAGCCATGGAGAAGTGTTTAGACACTAGGAGAAGATAAGGAACACACCCATTATCACGAAATCACATTAGGATCCTCTTTTTAACCTGTTCTTTAAAACACTAGTGCTTAGGAAATCTATTGGAGGCAGAAGCAGTCAAGGGTAGCTTAGGGTTAGTGTTAGGGTTAGGGTTAGGGTTAGGGTATGGCTTACGGTACGGGTTTCGGGGAGGGGTTCGGGTAGGGCGTAGGGTATGGGTTAGGGTTAGGGTTAGTGTTAGGGTTCGGGCTCGGTTTAGGGTACGGGTTAGGATTTGGGTACGCGTTAGTGTTAGGGTAGGGGTTAGGGTTATGGTACGCACTAGGGTGAGGGTAGTTATTAAACCTATCCCACTCTATAGATACCCCTTAGCACGTAAAGGAATATTATTTGGGGGTCCAGCCATGGAGAAGAGTTTACACACTAGGAGAAGATAAGAAACAAACCCATTATCAAGAAATCACATTAGGATTCTCTTTTTAACCTGTTCCTTAAAACACTAGTGCTTAGGAAATCTATTGGAGGCAGAAGCAATCAAGGGTAGCTTAGGGTTAGGGTTAGAGTTAGGGTGAGGGTTAGGGTACGGCTTAGGGTACGGGTTCGGGGAGGGGTTCGGGTAGGGCGTAGGGTATGGGTTAGGGTTAGGGTTAGCGCTAGTGTTAGGGTTAGGGCTCGGTTTAGGGTACGGGTTAGGATTAGGGTACGCATTAGTGTTAGGGTAGGGGTTAGGGTTAGGGTACGCGTTAGGGTTAGGGTTAGGGTTAGGGCTCGGTTTAGGGTAAGGGTTAGGATTAGGGTACGCGTTAGTGTTAGGGTAGGGGTTAGGGTTAGGGTACGCGATAGTGTGAGGTTAGTTATTAAACCTATCCCACTGTCTAGATACCCCTTAGCACGTAAAGGAATATTATTTGGGGGTCCAGCCATGGAGAAGAGTTTAGACACGAGGAGAAGATAAGGAACACACCCATTATCAAGAAATCACATTAGGATTCTCTTTTTAACCTGTTCCTTAAAACACTAGTGCTTAGGAAATCTATTGGAGGCAGAAGCAGTCAAGGGTAGCTTAGGGTTAGGTTTAGGGTTAGGGTACGGCTTAGGGTACGGGTTCGGGGAGGGGTTCGGGTAGGGCGTAGGGTATGGGTTAGGGTTAGGGTTAGGGTAAGAGTTAGGGTTAGGGCTCGGTTTAGGGTACGGGTTAGGATTAGGGTATGCGTTAGGGTTAGGGTAGGTGTTAGGGTTAGGGTACGCATTAGGGTGAGGGTAGTTATTAAACCTATCCCACTCTCTAGATACCCCCTAGCATGTAAAGGAATATTATTTGGGGGTCCAGCCATGGAGAAGTGTTTAGACACTAGGAAAATATAAGGAACACACCCATTATCACGAAATCACATTAGGATTCTCTTTTTAACCTGTTCCTTAAAACACTAGTGCTTAGGAAATCAATCGGAGGTAGAAGCAGTCAAGGGTAGCTTAGGGTTAGGGTTAGGGTTAGGGTTAGGGTTAGGGTTAGGGTTAGGGTTCGGGCTCGGTTTAGGGTACGGGTTAGGATTAGGGAACGCGTTAGTGTTAGGGTAGGGGTTAGGGTTATGGTACGCACTAGGGTGAGGGTAGTTATTAAACCTATCCCACTCTCTAGATACCCCTTAGCACGTAAAGGAATATTATTTGGGGGTCCAGCCATGGAGAAGAGTTTAGACACTAGGAGAAGATAAGGAATACACCCATTATCAAGAAATCACATTAGGATTCTCTTTTTAACCTGTTCCTTAAAACACTAGTGCTTAGGAAATCTATGGGAGGCAGAAGCAGTCAAGAGTAGCTTAGGGTTAGGGTGAGGGTTAGGGTGAGGGTTAGGGTATGGCTTAGGGTACGGGTTCGGGTAGGGCGTAGGGTATGGGTTAGGGTTAGGGTTAGGGTTAGGGTTAGGGTTAGGGTTCGGGTTCGGTTTAGGGTACGGGTTAGGATTAGGGTACGCGTTAGTGTTAGGGTAGGGGTTAGGGTTATGGTACGCACTAGGGTGAGGGTAGTTATTAAACCTATGCCACTCTCTAGATACCCCTGAGCACGTAAAGGAATATTATTTGGGGGTCCAGCCATGGAGAAGAGTTTAGACACTAGGAGAAGATAAGGAACACACCCATTATCAAGAAATCACATTAGGATTCTCTTTTTAACCTGTTCCTTAAAACACTAGTGCTTAGGAAATCTATTGGAGGCAGAAGTAGTCAAGGGTAGCTTAGGGTTAGGGTTAGGTTTAGGGTGAGGGTTAGGGTATGGCTTAGGGTACGGGTTCGGGGAGGGGTTCGGGTAGGGCGTAGGGTATGGGTTAGGGTTAGGGTTAGCGCTAGTGTTAGGGTTAGGGCTCGGTTTAAGGTACGGGTTAGGATTAGGGTACGCGTTAGGGTTAGGGTAGGGGTTAGGGTTAGGGTACGCGTTAGGGTGAGGGTAGTCATTAAACCTATCCCACTCTCTAGATACCCCGTAGCACGTAAAGGAATATTATTTGGGGGTCCAGCCATGGAGAAGAGTTTAGACACTAGGAGAAGATAAGGAACACACCCATTATCAAGAAATCACATTAGGATTCTCTTTTTAACCTGTTCCTTAAAATACTAGTGCTTAGGAAATCTATTGGAGGCAGAAGCAGTCAAGGGTAGCTTAGGGTTAGGGTTAGGGTGAGGGTGAGGGTTAGGGTACGGCTTAGGGTACGGGTTCGGGGAGGGGTTCGGGTAGGGCGTAGGGTATGGTTTAGGGTTAGGGTTAGGGTTAGTGTTAGGGTGAGGGCTCGGTTTAGGGTACGGGTTAGGATTAGGGTACGCGTTAGTGTTAGGGTAGGGGTTAGGGTTAGGGTACGCGATAGGGTGAGGTTAGTTATTAAACCTATCCCACTCTCTAGATAACCCTTAGCACGTAAAGGACTATTATTTGGGGGTCCAGCCATGGAGAAGAGTTTAGACACGAGGAGAAGATAAGGAACACACCCATTATCAAGAAATCACATTAGGATTCTCTTTTTAAACTGTTCCTTAAAACACTAGTGCTTAGGAAATCTATTGGAGGCAGAAGCAGTCAAGGGTAGCTTAGTGTTAGGGTTAGGGTTAGGGTACGGCTTAGGGTACGGGTTCGGAGAGGGGTTCGGTTAGGGCGTAGTGTATGGGTTAGGGTATGGGTTAGGGTTAGTGTTAGGGTTAGGGCTCGGTTTAGGGTACGGGGTAGGATTAGGGTACGCATTAGGGTTAGGGTAGGGGTTAGGCTTAGGGTATGCGATAGGGTGAGGTTACTTATTAAACCTATCCCACTCCCTAGATGCCCCTTAGCACGTAAAGGAATATTATTTGGGGGTCCAGCCATGGAGAAGAGTTTAGACACTAGGAGAAAATAAGGAACACACCCATTAGAAGATAAGGAACATACCCATTATCAAGAAATCACATTAGGATTCTCTTTTTAACCTGTTCCTTAAAACACTAGTGCTTAGGAAATCTATTGGAGGTAGAAGCCGTCAAGGGTAGCTTAGGGTTAGGGTTAGGGTTAGGGTGAGGGTTAGGGTACGGCATTGGGTATGGGTTCGGGGAGGGGTTCGGGTAGGGCGTAGGGTATGGGTTAGGGTTAGGGTTAGGGCTCGGTTTAGGGTACGGGTTAGGATTAGGGTACGGTTTAGGATTAGGTTACGCGTTAGTGTTAGGGTAGGGGTTAGGGTTAGGGTACGCTTTAGGGTGAGGGTAGTTATTAAACCTATCCCACTCTCTAGATACCCGTTAGCACGTAAAGGAATATTATTTGGGGGTCCAGCCATGGAGAAGGGTTTAGACACTAGGAGAAGATCAGGAACACACCCATTATCAAGAAATCACAATATGATTCTCTTTTTGAACTGTTCCTTAAAACACTAGTGCTTAGGAAATCTATTGGAGGCAGAAGCAGTCAAGGGTAGCTTAGGGTTAGGGTTAGGGTTAGGGTGAGGGTTAGGGTACGGCTTAGGGTACGGGTTCGGGGAGGGGTTCGGGTAGGGCGTAGGGTATGGGTTAGGGTTAGGGTTAGGGTTAGTGTTAGGGTTAGGGCTCGGTTTAGGGTACGGGTTAGGATTAGGGTACGCGTTAGGGTTAGGGTAGGGGTTAGGGTTAGGGTACGCTTTAGGGTGAGGGTAGTTATTAAACCTATCCCACTCTCTAGATACCCCTTAACACGTAAAGGAATATTATTTGGGGGTCCAGCCATGGAGAAGAGTTTAGACACTAGGAGAAGATAAGGAACACACCCATTATCAAGAAATCACAATATGATTCTCTTTTTAAACTGTTTCTTAAAACACTAGTGCTTAGGAAATCTATTGGAGGCAGAAGCAGTCAAGGGTAGCTTAGGGTTAGGGTTAGGGTTAGGGTGAGGGTTAGGGTACGGCTTAGGGTACGAGTTCAGGGAGGGGTTCGGGTAGGGCGTAGGGTATGTGTTAGGGTTAGGGTTAGGGTTAGTGTTAGGGTTAGGGCTCGGTTTAGGTTACGGGTTAGGATTAGGGTACGCGTTAGGGTTAGGGTAGGGGTTAGGGTTAGGGTACGCGTTAGGGTGAGGGTAGTTATTAAACCTATCCCACTCTCTAGATACCCCTGAGCACGTAAAGGAATATTATTTGGGGGTCCAGCCATGGAGAAGAGCTTAGACACTAGGAGAAGATAAGGAACACACCCATTATCAAGAAATCACATTAGGATTCTCTTTTTAACCTGTTCCTTAAAACACTAGTGCTTAGGAAATCTATTGGAGGCAGAAGCAGTCAAGGGTAGCTTAGGGTTAGGGTTAGGGTTAGGGTGAGGGTTAGGGTACGTCTTAGGGTACGGGTTCGGGGAGGGGTTCGGGTAGGGCGTAGGGTATGGGTTAGGTTTAGGGTTAGCGCTAGTGTTAGGGTTAGGGCTCGGTTTAGGGTACGGGTTAGGATTAGGGTACGCTTTAGGGTTAGGGTAGGGGTTAGGGTTAGGGTACGCGTTAGGGTGAGGGTAGTTATTAAACCTATCCCACTCTCTAGATACCCCTTAGCACGTAAAGGAATATTATTTGGGGGTCCAGCCATGGAGAAGAGTTTAGACACTAGGAGAAGATAAGGAACACACCCATTATCAAGAAATCACATTAGGATTCTCTTTTTAACCTGTTCCTTAAAACACTAGTGCTTAGGAAATCTATTGGAGGCAGAAGCAGTCAAGGGTAGCTTAGGGTTAGGGTTAGGGTTAGGGTGAGTGTTAGGGTACGGCTTAGGGTACGGGTTCGGGGAGGGGTTAGGGTAGGGCGTAGGGTATGGTTTAGGGTTAGGGTTAGGGTTAGTGTTAGGGTTAGGGCTCGGTTTAGGGTACGGGTTAGGATTAGGGTACGCGTTAGGGTTAGGGTAGGGGTTAGGGTTAGGGTACGCTTTAGGGTGAGGGTAGTTATTAAACCTATCCCACTCTCTAGATACCCCTTAGCACGTAAAGGATTATTATTTGCGGGTCCAGCCATGGAGAAGTGTTTAGACACGAGGAGAAGATAAGAAACACACGCATTATCAAGAAATCACATTAGGATTCTCTTTTTAACCTGTTCCTTAAAACACTAGTGCTTAGGAAATCTATTGGAGGCAGAAGCAGTCCAGGGTAGCTTAGGGTTAGGGTTAGGGTTACGGTGAGGGTTAGGGTACGGCTTACGGTACGGGTTCGGGGAGGGGTTCGGGTAGGGCGTAGGGTATGGGTTAGGGTTAGGGTTAGGGCTAGTGTTAGGGTTAGGGCTCGGTTTAGGGTACGGGTTAGGATTAGGGTATGCGTTAGGGTTAGGGTAGGGGTTAGGGTTAGGGTACGCGTTAGGGTGAGGGTAGTTATTAAACCTATCCCACTCTCTAGATACCCCTTAGCACGTAAAGGAATATTATTTGGGGTCCAGCCATGGAGAAGAGTTTAGACACTAGGAGAAGATAAGGAACATACCCATTATCAAGAAATCACATTAGGATTCTCTTTTTAACCTGTTCCTTAAAACACTAGTGCTTAGGAAATCTATTGGAGACAGAAGCCGTCAAGGGTAGCTTAGGGTTAGGGTTAGGGTTAGGGTGAGGGTTAGGGTACGGCTTTGGGTACGGGTTCGGGGAGGGGTTCGGGTAGGGCGTAGGGTATGGGTTAGGGTTAGGGTTAGGGCTCGGTTTAGGGTACGGGTTAGGATTAGGGTACGGTTTAGGATTAGGTTACGCGTTAGTGTTAGGGTAGGGGTAAGGGTTAGGGTACGCTTTAGGGTGAGGGTAGTTATTAAACCTATCCCACTCTCTAGATACCCCTTAGCACGTAAAGGAATATTATTTGGGGGTCCAGCCATGGAGAAGGGTTTAGACACTAGGAGAAGATAAGGAACACACCCATTATCAAGAAATCACAATATGATTCTCTTTTTAAACTGTTCCTTAAAACACTAGTGCTTAGGAAATCTATTGGAGGCAGAAGCAGTCAAGGGTAGCTTAGGGTTAGGGTTAGGGTTAGGGTGAGGGTTAGGGTTAGGGCTCGGTTTAGGGTACGGTTTAGGATTAGGGTACGTGTTAGTGTTAGGGTAGTTGTTAGGGTTAGGGTACGCTTTAGCGTGAGGGTAGTTATTAAACCTATCCCAGTCTCTAGATACCCCTTAGCACGTAAAGGAATATTATTTGGGGGTCCACCCATGGAGAAGAGTTTAGACACTAGGAGAAGATAAGGAACACACCCATTATCAAGAAATCACATTAGGATTCTCTTTTTAACCTGTTCCTTAAAACACTAGTGCTTAGGACATCTATTGGAGGCAGAAGCAGTCAAGGGTAGCTTAGGGTTAGGGTTAGGGTTAGGGTGAGGGTTAAGGTACGGCTTACGGTACGGGTTCGGGGAGGGGTTCGGGTAGGGCGTAGGCTATGTGTTAGGGTTAGGGATAGGGCTAGTGTTAGGGTTAGGGCTCGGTTTAGGGTACGGGTTAGGATTAGGGTACGCGTTAGTGTTAGGGTAGGGGTTAGGGTTAGGGTACGCTTTAGGGTGAGGGTAGTTATTAAACCTATCCCACTCTCTAGATACCCGTTAGCACGTAAAGGAATATTATTTGGGGGTCCAGCCATGGAGAAGGGTTTAGACACTAGGAGAAGATCAGGAACACACCCATTATCAAGAAATCACAATATGATTCTCTTTTTGAACTGTTCCTTAAAACACTAGTGCTTAGGAAATCTATTGGAGGCAGAAGCAGTCAAGGGTAGCTTAGGGTTAGGGTTAGGGTTAGGGTGAGGGTTAGGGTACGGCTTAGGGTACGGGTTCGGGGAGGGGTTCGGGTAGGGCGTAGGGTATGGGTTAGGGTTAGGGTTAGGGTTAGTGTTAGGGTTAGGGCTCGGTTTAGGGTACGGGTTAGGATTAGGGTACGCGTTAGGGTTAGGGTAGGGGTTAGGGTTAGGGTACGCTTTAGGGTGAGGGTAGTTATTAAACCTATCCCACTCTCTAGATACCCCTTAGCACGTAAAGGAATATTATTTGGGGGTCCAGCCATGGAGAAGAGTTTAGACACTAGGAGAACATAAGGAACACACCCATTATCAAGAAATCACAATATGATTCTCTTTTTAAACTGTTTCTTAAAACACTAGTGCTTAGGAAATCTATTGGAGGCAGAAGCAGTCAAGGGTAGCTTAGGGTTAGGGTTAGGGTTAGGGTGAGGGTTAGGGTACGGCTTAGGGTACGAGTTCAGTGAGGGGTTCGGTTAGGGCGTAGGGTATGGGTTAGGGTTAGGGTTAGGGTTAGTGTTAGGGTTAGGGCTCGGTTTAGGGTACGGGTTAGGATTAGGGTATGCGTTAGGGTTAGGGTAGGGGTTAGGGTTAGGGTACGCGTTAGGGTGAGGGTAGTTATTAAACCTATCCCACACTCTAGGTACCCCTTAGTACGTAAAGGAATATTATTTGGGGGTCCAGCCATGCAGAAGAGTTTAGACAGTAGGAGAAGATAAGGAACACACCCATTATCAAGAAATCACAATATGATTCTCTTTTTAAACTGTTTCTTAAAACACTAGTGCTTAGGAAATCTATTGGAGGCAGAAGCAGTCAAGGGTAGCTTAGGGTTAGGGTTAGGGTTAGGGTGAGGGTTAGGGTACGGCTTAGGGTACGAGTTCAGGGAGGGGTTCGGGTAGGGCGTAGGGTATGGGTTAGGGTTAGGGTTAGGGTTAGTGTTAGGGTTAGGGCTCGGTTTAGGGTACGGGTTAGGATTAGGGTACGCGTTAGGGTTAGGGTAGGGGTTAGGGTTAGGGTACGCGTTAGGGTGAGGGTAGTTATTAAACCTATCCCACACTCTAGGTACCCCTTAGCACGTAAAGGAATATTATTTGGGGGTCCAGCCATGCAGAAGAGTTTAGACACTAGGAGAAGATAAGGAACACACCCATTATCAAGAAATCACATTAGGATTCTCTTTTTAACTAGTTCCTTAAAACACTAGTGCTTCGGAAATCTATTGGAGGCATACGCCGTCAAGGGTAGCTTAGGTTTAGGGTTAGGGTTAGGGTGAGAGTTAGGGTATGGCTTAGGGTACGGGTGCGGGGAGGGGATCGGGTAGGGCGTAGGGTATGGGTTAGGGTTAGGGTTAGGGTTAGGGCTCGGTTTAGGGTACATGTTAGGATTAGGGTACGCGTTAGAGTTAGGGTAGGGGTTAGGGTTAGGGTACGCGTTAGGGTGAGGGTAGTTATTAAACCTATCCCACTCTCTAGATACCCCTTCGCACGTAAAGGAATATTATTTGGGGGTCCAGCCATGGAGAAGGGTTTAGACACTAGGAGAAGATAAGGAACACACCCATTATCAAGAAATCACATAAGGATTCTCTTTTTAACCTGTTCCTTTAAACACTAGTGCTTAGGACATCTATTGGAGGCAGAAGCAGTCAAGGGTAGCTTAGGCTTAGGGTTAGGGTTAGGGTGAGGGTTAGGGTATGGCTTAGGGTACGGGTTCGGGGAGGGGTTCGGGTAGGGCGTAGGGTATGGGTTAGGGTTAGGGTTAGGGTTAGTGTTAGGGTTAGGGCTCGGTTTAGGTTTCGGGTTAGTATTAGGGTACGCGTTAGGGTTAGGGTAGGGGTTAGGGTTAGGGTACGCGTTAGGGTGAGGGTAGTTATTAAACCTATCCCACTCTCTAGATACCCCTTAGCACGTAAAGGAATATTATTTGGGGGTCCAGCCATGGAGAAGAGTTTAGGACACTAGGAGAAGATAAGGAACACACCCATTATCAAGAAATCACATTAGGATTCTCTTTTTAACCTGTTCCTTAAAACACTAGTGCTTAGGAAATCTATTGGAGGCAGAAGCCGTCAAGGGTAGCTTAGGGTTAGGGTTAGGGTTAGGGAGAGGGTTAGGGTACGGCTTTGGGTACGGGTTCGGGGAGGGGTTCGGGTAGGGCGTAGGGTATGGGTTAGGGTTAGGGTTAGGGCTCGGTTTAGGGTACGGGTTAGGATTAGGGTACGCGTTAGTGTTAGGGTAGGGGTTAGGGTTAGGGTACGCTTTAGGGTGAGGGTAGTTACTAAACCTATCCCACTCTCTAGATACCCCTTAGCACGTAAAGGAATATTATTTGGGGGTCCAGCCATGGAGAAGGGTTTAGACACTAGGAGAAGATCAGGAACACACCCATTATCAAAAAATCACAATATGATTCTCTTTTTAAACTGTTCCTTAAAACACTAGTGCTTAGGAAATCTATTGGAGGCAGAAGCAGTCAAGGGTAGCTTAGGGTTAGGGTTAGGGTTAGGGTACGGCTTAGGGTACGGGTTCGGGGACGGGTTCGGGTAGGGCGTAGGGTATGGGTTAGGGTTAGGGTTAGGGTTAGTGTTAGGGTTAGGGCTCGGTTTAGGGTACGGGTTAGGATTAGGGTACGCGTTAGGGTTAGGGTAGGGGTTAGGGTTAGGGTACGCTTTAGGGTGAGGGTAGTTATTAAACCTATCCCACTCTCTAGATACCCCTTAGCACGTAAAGGAATATTATTTGGGGGTCCAGCCATGGAGAAGAGTTTAGACACTAGGAGAAGATAAGGAACACACCCATTATCAAGAAATCACAATATGATTCACTTTTTAAACTGTTTCTTAAAACACTAGTGTTTAGGAAATCTATTGGAGGCAGAAGCAGTCAAGGGTAGCTTAGGGGTAGGGTTAGGGTTAGGGTGAGGGTTAGGGTACGGGTTAGGATTAGGGTACGCGTTAGGGTTAATGTAGGGGTTAGGGTTAGGGTACGCTTTAGCGTGAGGGTAGTTATTAAACCTATCCCACTCTATAGATACCCCTTAGCACGTAAAGGAATATTATTTGGGGGTCCAGCCATGGAGAAGAGTTTAGACACGAGGAGAAGATAAGGAACACACCCATTATCAAGAAATCACATTAGGATTCTCTTTTTAACCTGTTCCTTAAAACACTAGTGCTTAGGAAATCTATTGGATGCAGAAGCCCTCAAGGGTAGCTTAGGGTTAGGGTTAGGGTTAGGGTGAGGGTTAGGGCTCGGTTTAGGGTACGGGTTAGGATTAGGGTACGCGTTAGGGTTAGGGTAGGGGTTAGGGTTAGGGTACGCGTTAGGGTGAGGGTAGTTATTAAACCTATCCCACATTCTAGGTACCCCTTAGCATGTAAAGGAATATTATTTGGGGGTCCAGCCATGGAGAAGAGTTTAGACACTAGGAGAAGATAAGGAACACACCCATTATCAAGAAATCACAATATGATTCTCTTTTTAAACTGTTCCTTAAAACACTAGTGCTTAGGAAATCTATTGGAGGCAGAAGCCGGCAAGGGTAGCTTAGGGTTAGGGTTAGGGTTAGGGTGAGGGTTAGGGTATGGCTCAGGGTACGGGTTCGGGGAGGGGTTCGGGTAGGGCGTAGGCTATGGGTTAGGGTTAGGGATAGGGTTAGTGTTAGGGTTAGGGCTCGGTTTAGGGTACGGGTTAGGATTAGGGTACGCGTTAGGGTTAGGGTAGGGGTTAGGGTTAGGGTATGCGATAGGGTGAGGTTAGTTATTAAACCTATCCCACTCTCTAGATACCCCTTAGCACGTAAAAGTATATTATTTGGGGGTCCAGCCATGGAGAAGAGTTTAGACACTAGGAGAAGATAAGGAACACACCCATTATCAAGAAATCACATTAGGATTCTCTTTTTAACCTGTTCCTTAAAACACTAGTGCTTAGGAAATCTATTGGAGGCAGAAGCAGTCAAGGATAGATTAGGGTTAGGGTTAGGGTTAGGGTGAGGGTTAGGGTACATCTTTGGGTACGGGTTCGGGGAAGGGTTCGGGTAGGGCGTAGGGTATGGGTTCGGGTTAGGGTTAGGGCTCGGTTTAGGGTACGGGTTAGGATTAGGTTACGCATTAGGGTTAGGGTAGGGGTTAGGGTTAGGGTACGCATTAGGGTGAGGGTAGTTATTAAACCTATCCCACTCTCTAGATACCCCTTAGCACGTAAAGGAATATTATTTGGGGGTCCAGCCATGGAGAAGGGTTTAGACACTAGGAGAAGATAAGGAACACACCCATTATCAAGAAATCACAATATGATTCTCTTTTTAAACTGTTCCTTAAAGCACTAGTGCTTAGGAAATCTATTTGAGGCAGAAGCCGTCAAGGGTAGCTTAGGGTTAGGGTTAGGGTTAGGGTGAGGGTTAGGGTACGGCTTAGGGTACGGGTTCGGGGAGGGGTTCGGGTAGGGCGTAGGGTATGGGTTAGGGTTAGTGTTAGGGTTAGGGCTCGGTTTAGGATACGGGTTAGGATTAGGGTACGCGTTACTGTTAGGGTAGTGGTTAGGGTTAGGGTACGCTTAAGGGTGAGGGTAGTTATTAAACCTATCCCACTCTCTAGATACCCCTTAGCACGTAAAGGAATATTATTTGGGGTCCAGCCATGGAGAAGAGTTTAGACACTACGAGAAGATAAGGAACACACCCATTATCAAGAAATCACAATCTGATTCTCTTTTTAAACTGTTCCTTAAAACACTAGTGCTTAGGAAATCTATTGGAGGCAGAAGCAGTCAAGGGTAGCTTAGGGTTAGGGTTAGGGTTAGGGTGAGGGTTAGGGTACGGCTTAGGGTACGGGTTCGGGGAGGGTTTCGGGTAGGGCGTAGGGTATGGGTTAGGGCTAGTGTTAGGGTTAGGGCTCGGTTTAGGGTACGGGTTAGGATTAGGGTACGCATTAGTGTTAAGGTAGGGGTTAGGGTTAGGGTACGCGTTAGGGTGAGGGTAGTTATTAAACCTATCCGACTCTCTAGATACCCCTTAGCACGTAAAGGAATATTATTTGGGGGTCCAGCCATGGAGAAGAGTTTAGACACGAGGAGAAGATAAGGAACACACCCATTATCAAGAAATCACATTAGGATTCTCTTTTTAACCTGTTCCTTAAAACACTAGTGCTTAGGAAATCTATTGGATGCAGAAGCCGTCAAGGGTAGCTTAGGGTTAGGGTTAGGGTTAGGGTGAGGGTTAGGGTACGGCTTAGGGTACGAGTTCAGGGAGGGGTTCAGGTAGGGCGTAGGGTATGGGTTAGGGTTAGGGTTAGGGTTAGTGTTAGGGTTAGGGCTCGGTTTAGGGTACGGGTTAGGATTAGGGTACGCGTTAGGGTTAGGGTAGGGGTTAGGGTTAGGGTACGCGTTAGGGTGAGGGTAGTTATTAAACCTATCCCACACTCTAGGTACCCCTTAGCACGTAAAGGAATATTATTTGGGGGTCCAGCCATGCAGAAGAGTTTAGACACTAGGAGAAGATAAGGAACACACCCATTATCAAGAAATCACATTAGGATTCTCTTTTTAACTAGTTCCTTAAAACACTAGTGCTTCGGAAATCTATTGGAGGCATACGCCGTCAAGGGTAGCTTAGGTTTAGGGTTAGGGTTAGGGTGAGAGTTAGGGTATGGCTTAGGGTACGGGTGCGGGGAGGGGATCGGGTAGGGCGTAGGGTATGGGTTAGGGTTAGGGTTAGGGTTAGGGCTCGGTTTAGGGTACATGTTAGGATTAGGGTACGCGTTAGAGTTAGGGTAGGGGTTAGGGTTAGGGTACGCGTTAGGGTGAGGGTAGTTATTAAACCTATCCCACTCTCTAGATACCCCTTCGCACGTAAAGGAATATTATTTGGGGGTCCAGCCATGGAGAAGGGTTTAGACACTAGGAGAAGATAAGGAACACACCCATTATCAAGAAATCACATAAGGATTCTCTTTTTAACCTGTTCCTTTAAACACTAGTGCTTAGGACATCTATTGGAGGCAGAAGCAGTCAAGGGTAGCTTAGGCTTAGGGTTAGGGTTAGGGTGAGGGTTAGGGTATGGCTTAGGGTACAGGTTCGGGGAGGGGTTCGGGTAGGGCGTAGGGTATGGGTTAGGGTTAGGTTTAGGGTTAGTGTTAGGGTTAGGGCTCGGTTTAGGTTTCGGGTTAGTATTAGGGTACGCGTTAGGGTTAGGGTAGGGGTTAGGGTTAGGGTACGCGTTAGGGTGAGGGTAGTTATTAAACCTATCCCACTCTCTAGATACCCCTTAGCACGTAAAGGAATATTATTTGGGGGTCCAGCCATGGAGAAGAGTTTAGACACGAGGAGAAGATAAGGAACACACCCATTATCAAGAAATCACATTAGGATTCTCTTTTTAACCTGTTCCTTAAAACACTAGTGCTTAGGAAATCTATTGGAGGCAGAAGCCGTCAAGGGTAGCTTAGGGTTAGGGTTAGGGTTAGGGAGAGGGTTAGGGTACGGCTTTGGGTACGGGTTCGGGGAGGGGTTCGGGTAGGGCGTAGGGTATGGGTTAGGGTTAGGGTTAGGGCTCGGTTTAGGGTACGGGTTAGGATTAGGGTACGCGTTAGTGTTAGGGTAGGGGTTAGGGTTAGGGTACGCTTTAGGGTGAGGGTAGTTACTAAACCGATCCCACTCTCTAGATACCCCTTAGCACGTAAAGGAATATTATTTGGGGGTCCAGCCATGGAGAAGGGTTTAGACACTAGGAGAAGATCAGGAACACACCCATTATCAAAAAATCACAATATGATTCTCTTTTTAAACTGTTCCTTAAAACACTAGTGCTTAGGAAATCTATTGGAGGCAGAAGCAGTCAAGGGTAGCTTAGGGTTAGGGTTAGGGTTAGGGTACGGCTTAGGGTACGGGTTCGGGGAGGGGTTCGGGTAGGGCGTAGGGTATGGGTTAGGGTTAGGGTTAGCGCTAGTGTTAGGGTTAGGGCTCGGTTTAGGGTACGGGTTAGGATTAGGGTACGCGTTAGGGTTAGGGTAGGGGTTAGGGTTAGGGTACGCTTTAGGGTGAGGGTAGTTATTAAACCTATCCCACTCTCTAGATACCCCTTAGCACGTAAAGGAATATTATTTGGGGGTCCAGCCATGGAGAAGAGTTTAGACACTAGGAGAAGATAAGGAACACACCCATTATCAAGAAATCACAATATGATTCTCTTTTTAAACTGTTTCTTAAAACACTAGTGTTTAGGAAATCTATTGGAGGCAGAAGCAGTCAAGGGTAGCTTAGGGGTAGGGTTAGGGTTAGGGTGAGGGTTAGGGTACGAGTTAGGATTAGGGTACGCGTTAGGGTTAGGGTAGGGGTTAGGGTTAGGGTACGCTTTAGCGTGAGGGTAGTTATTAAACCTATCCCACTCTATAGATACCCCTTAGCACGTAAAGGAATATTATTTGGGGGTCCAGCCATGGAGAAGAGTTTAGACACGAGGAGAAGATAAGGAACACACCCATTATCAAGAAATCACATTAGGATTCTCTTTTTAACCTGTTCCTTAAAACACTAGTGCTTAGGAAATCTATTGGAGGCAGAAGCCCTCAAGGGTAGCTTAGGGTTAGGGTTAGGGTTAGGGTGAGGGTTAGGGCTCGGTTTAGGGTACGGGTTAGGATTAGGGTACGCGTTAGGGTTAGGGTAGGGGTTAGGGTTAGGGTACGCGTTAGGGTGAGGGTAGTTATTAAACCTATCCCACATTCTAGGTACCCCTTAGCACGTAAAGGAATATTATTTGGGGGTCCAGCCATGGAGAAGAGTTTAGACACTAGGAGAAGATAAGGAACACACCCATTATCAAGAAATCACAATATGATTCTCTTTTTAAACTGTTCCTTAAAACACTAGTGCTTAGGAAATCTATTGGAGGCAGAAGCCGTCAAGGGTAGCTTAGGGTTAGGGTTAGGTTTAGGGTGAGGGTTAGGGTATGGCTCAGGGTACGGGTTCGGGGAGGGGTTCGGGTAGGGCGTAGGCTATGGGTTAGTGTTAGGGATAGGGTTAGTGTTAGGGTTAGGGCTCGGTTTAGGGTACGGGTTAGGATTAGGGTACGCGTTAGGGTTAGGGTAGGGGTTAGGGTTAGGGTATGCGATAGGGTGAGGTTAGTTATTAAACCTATCCCACTCTCTAGATACCCCTTAGCACGTAAAAGTATATTATTTGGGGGTCCAGCCATGGAGAAGAGTTTAGACACTAGGAGAAGATAAGGAACACACCCATTATCAAGAAATCACATTAGGATTCTCTTTTTAACCTGTTCCTTAAAACACTAGTGCTTAGGAAATCTATTGGAGGCAGAAGCAGTCAAGGATAGATTAGGGTTAGGGTTAGGGTTAGGGTGAGGGTTAGGGTACGTCTTTGGGTACGGGTTCGGGGAGGGGTTCGGGTAGGGCGTAGGGTATGGGTTCGGGTTAGGGTTAGGGCTCGGTTTAGGGTACGGGTTAGGATTAGGGTACGCATTAGGGTTAGGGTAGGGGTTAGGGTTAGGGTACGCATTAGGGTGAGGGTAGTTATTAAACCTATCCCACTCTCTAGATACCCCTTAGCACGTAAAGGAATATTATTTGGGGGTCCAGCCATGGAGAAGGGTTTAGACACTAGGAGAAGATAAGGAACACACCCATTATCAAGAAATCACAATATGATTCTCTTTTTAAACTGTTCCTTAAAGCACTAGTGCTTAGGAAATCTATTTGAGGCAGAAGCCGTCAAGGGTAGCTTAGGGTTAGGGTTAGGGTTAGGGTGAGGGTTAGGGTACGGCTTAGGGTACGGGTTCGGGGAGGGGTTCGGGTAGGGCGTAGGGTATGGGTTAGGGTTAGTGTTAGGGTTAGGGCTCGGTTTAGGATACGGGTTAGGATTAGGGTACGCGTTACTGTTAGGGTAGTGGTTAGGGTTAGGGTACGCTTAAGGGTGAGGGTAGTTATTAAACCTATCCCACTCTCTAGATACCCCTTAGCACGTAAAGGAATATTATTTGGGGTCCAGCCATGGAGAAGAGTTTAGACACTACGAGAAGATAAGGAACACACCCATTATCAAGAAATCACAATCTGATTCTCTTTTTAAACTGTTCCTTAAAACATTAGTGCTTAGGAAATCTATTGGAGGCAGAAGCAGTCAAAGGTAGCTTAGGGTTAGGGTTAGGGTTAGGGTGAGGGTTAGGGTACGGCTTAGGGTACGAGTTCAGGGAGGGGTTCGGGTAGGGCGTAGGGTATGTGTTAGGGTTAGGCTTAGGGTTAGTGTTAGGATTAGGGCTCGGTTTAGGGTACGGGTTAGGATTAGGGTACGCGTTAGGGTTAGGGTAGGGGTTAGGGTTACGGTACGCGTTAGGGTGAGGGTAGTTATTAAACCTATCCCACACTCTAGGTACCCCTTAGCACGTAAAGGAATATTAATGGGGGTCCAGCCATGGAGAAGAGTTTAGACACTAGGAGAAGACAAGGAACACACCCATTATCAAGAAATCACATTAGGATCCTCTTTTTAACCAGTTCCTTAAAACACTAGTGCTTAGGAAATCTATTGGAGGCAGAAGCCGTCAAGGGTAGCTTAGGGTTAGGGTTAGGGTTAGGGTGAGGGTTAGGGTATGGCTTAGGGTACGGGTTCGGGGAGGGGATCGTGTAGGGCGTAGGGTATGGGTCAGGGTTAGGGTTAGGGTTAGTGTTAGGGTTAGGGCTCGGTTTAGGGTACATGTTAGGATTAGGGTACGCGTTAGAGTTAGGGTAGGGGTTAGAGTTAGGGTACGCGTTAGGGTGAGGGTAGTTATTAAACCTATACCACTCTCTAGATACCCCTTAGCACGTAAAGGAATATTATTTGGGGGTCCAGCCATGGAGAAGAGTTTAGACACGAGGAGAAGATAAGGAACACACCCATTATCAAGAAATCACAATCTGATTCTCTTTTTAAACTGTTCCTTAAAACACTAGTGCTTAGGAAATCTATTGGAGGCAGAAGCAGTCAAGGGTAGCTTAGGGTTAGGGTTAGGGTTAGGGTGAGGGTTAGGGTACGGCTTAGGGTACGGGTTCGGGGAGGGGTTCGGGTAGGGCGTAGGGAATAGGTTAGGGTTAGGGTTAGGGCTAGTGTTAGGGTTAGGGCTCGGTTTAGGGTACGGGTTAGGATTAGGGTACTCGTTAGGGTTAGGGTAGGGGTTAGGGTTAGGGTACATGTTAGGGTGAGGGTAGTTATTAAACCTATCCCACACTCTAGATACCCCTTAGCACGTAAAGGAATATTATTTGGGGGTCCAGCCATGGAGAAGAGTTTAGACACGAGGAGAAGATAAGGAACACACCCATTATCAGGAAATCACATTAGGATTCTCTTTTTAACCTGTTCGTTAAAACACTAGTGCTTAGGAAATCTATTGGATGCAGAAGCCGTCAAGGGTAGCTTAGGGTTCGGGTTAGGGTTAGGGTGAGGGTTAGGGTACGGCTTAGGGTACGAGTTCAGGGAGGGGTTCGGGTAGGGCGTAGGGTATGTGTTAGGGTTAGGGATAGGGTTAGTGTTAGGGTTAGGGCTCGGTTTAGGGTACGGGTTAGGATTAGGGTACGCGTTAGGGTTAGGTTACGGGTTAGGGTTAGGGTACGCGTTAGGGTGAGGGTAGTTATTAAACCTATCCCACACTCTAGGTACCCCTTAGCACGTAAAGGAATATTATTTGGGGGTCCAGCCATGGAGAAGAGTTTAGACACTAGGAGAAGATAAGGAACACACCCATTATCAAGAAATCACATTAGGATTCTCTTTTTAACCAGTTCCTTAAAACACTAGTGCTTAGGAAATCTATTGGAGGCAGAAGCCGTCAAGGGTAGCTTAGGGTTAGGGTTAGGGTTAGGGTGAGGGTTAGGGTACGGGTTCGGGGAGGGTTTCGGGTAGGGCGTAGGGTATGGGTTAGGGTTAGGGTTAGGGCTAGTGTTAGGGTTAGGGCTCGGTTTAGGGTACGGGTTAGGATTAGGGTACGCATTAGGGTTAGGGTAGGGGTTAGGGTTAGGGTACGCGTTAGGGTGAGGGTAGTTATTAAACCTATCCCACTCTCTAGATACCCCTTAGCACGTAAAGGAATATTATTTGGGGGTCCAGCCATGGAGAAGAGTTTAGACACGAGGAGAAGATAAGGAACACACCCATTATCAAGAAATCACATTAGTATTCTCTTTTTAACCTGTTCCTTAAAACACTAGTGCTTAGGAAATCTATTGGAGGCAGAAGCAGTGAAGGGTAGCTTAGGGTTAGGGTTAGGGTGAGGGTGAGGGTTAGGGTATGGCTTAGGGTACGGGTTCGGGGAGGGGTTCGTGTAGGGCGTAGGGTATGGTTTAGGGATAGGGTTAGGGTTAGTGTTAGGGTTAGGGCTCGGTTAAGGGTACGTGTTAGGATTAGGGTACGCGTTAGTGTTAGGGTAGTGGTTAGGGTTAGGTTACGCTCTAGGGTGAGTATAGTTATTAAACCTATCCCACTCTCTAGATACCCCTTAGCACGTAAAGGAATATTATTTGGGGGTCCAGCCATGGAGAAGAGTTTAGACACTAGGAGAAGATAAGGAACACACCCATTATCAAGAAATCACATTAGGATTCTCTTTTTAACCTGTTCCTTAAAACACTAGTGCTTAGGAAATCTATTGGAGGCAGAAGCCGTCAAGGGTAGCTTAGGGTTAGGGTTAGGGTTAGGGTGAGGGTTAGGGTACGGCTTAGGGTACGGGTTCGGGGAGGGGTTCGGGTAGGGCGTAGGGTATGGGTTAGGGTTAGGGTTAGGGTTAGTGTTAGGGTTAGGGCTCGGTTTAGGGTACGTGTTAGGATTAGGGTACGCGTTAGTGTTAGGGTAGTGGTTAGGGTTAGGGTACGCGTTAGGGTGAGGGTAGTTATTAAACCTATCCCACTGTCTAGATACCCCTTAGCACGTAAAGGAATATTATTTGGGGGTCCAGCCATGGAGAAGAGTTTAGACACGAGGAGAAGATAAGGAACACACCCATTATCAAGAAATCACATTAGTATTCTCTTTTTAACCTGTTCCTTAAAACACTAGTGCTTAGGAAATCTATTGGAGGCAGAAGCAGTGAAGGGTAGCTTAGGGTTAGGGTTAGGGTGAGGGTGAGGGTTAGGGTATGGCTTAGGGTACGGGTTCGGGGAGGGGTTCGGGTAGGGCGTAGGGTATGGTTTAGGGATAGGGTTAGGGTTAGTGTTAGGGTTAGGGCTCGGTTAAGGGTACGTGTTAGGATTAGGGTACGCGTTAGTGTTAGGGTAGGGGTTAGGGTTAGGGTACGCTTTAGCGTGGTGTAGTTATTAAACCTATCCCACTCTCTAGATACCCCTTAGCACGTAAAGGAATATTATTTGGGGGTCCAGCCATGGAGAAGAGTTTAGACACTAGGAGAAGATAAGGAACACACCCATTATCAAGAAATCACAATATGATTCTCTTTTTAAACTGTTCCTTAAAACACTAGTGCTTAGGAAATATATTGGAGGCAGAAGCCGTCAAGGGTAGCTTAGGGTTAGGGTTACGGTTAGGGTGAGGGTTAGGGTACAGCTTAGGGTACGGGGTCGGGGAGGGGTTCGGGTAGGGCGTAGGCTATGGGTTAGGGTTAGGGTTAGGGTTAGTGTTAGGGTTAGGGCTCGGTTTAGGGTACGGGTTAGGCTTAGGGTACGCGTTAGGGTTAGGGTAGGGGTTAGGGTTAGGGTACGCGATAGGGTGAGGGTAGTCATTAAACCTATCACACTCTCTAGATACCCCTTAGCACATAAAGGAATATTATTTGGGGGTCCATCCATGGAGAAGAGTTTAGACACGAGGAGAAGATAAGGAACACACCCATTATCAAGAAATCACATTACGATTCTCTTTTTAACATGTTCCTTAAAACACTAGTGCTTAGGAAATCTATTGGAGGCAGAAGCCGTCAAGGGTAGCTTAGGGTTAGGGTTAGGGTTAGGGTGAGGGTTAGGGTACGGCTTAGGGTACGGGTTCGGGGAGGGGTTCGGGTAGGGCGTAGGGTATGGGTTAGGGTTAGGGTTAGGGTTAGTGTTAGGGTTAGGGCTCGGTTTAGGGTACGGGTGAGGATTAGAGTACGCGTTAGGGTTAGGGTAGGGGTTAGGGTTAGTGTACGCGTTAGGGTGAGGGTAGTTATTAAACCTATCCCACTCTCTAGATACCCCTTAGCACGTACAGGAATATTATTGGGGGTCCAGCCATGGAGAAGAGTTTAGACACTAGGAGAAGATAAGGAACACACCCATTATCACGAAATCACTTTAGGATTCTCTTTTTAACCTGTTCCTTAAAACACTAGTGCTTAGGAAATCTATTGGAGGCAGAAGCAATCAAGGGTAGCTTAGGGTTAGGGTTAGGTTTAGGGTGAGAGTTAGGGTATGGCTTAGGGTACGGGTTCGGGGAGGGGTTCGGGTAGTGCGTAGGGTATGGGTTACGGTTAGGGTTAGGGTTAGTGTTAGGGTTAGGGCTCGGTTTATGGTACGGGTTAGGATTAGGGTACGCGTTAGTGTTATGGTAGGGGTGAGGGTTAGGGTACGCGATAGGGTGAGGTTAGTTATTAAACCTATCCCACTCTCTAGATACCCCTTAGCACGTAAAGGAATATTATTTGGGGGTCCAGCCATGGAGAAGAGTTTAGACACGAGGAGAAGATAAGGAACACACCCATTATCAAGAAATCACATTAGGATTCTCTTTTTAACCTGTTCGTTAAAACACTAGTGCTTAGGAAATCTATTGGATGCAGAAGCCGTCAAGGGTAGCTTAGGGTTCGGGTTAGGGTTAGGGTGAGGGTTAGGGTACGGCTTAGGGTACGAGTTCAGGGAGGGGTTCGGGTAGGGCGTAGGGTATGTGTTAGGGTTAGGGTTAGGGTTAGTGTTAGGGTTAGGGCTCGGTTTAGGGTACGGGTTAGGATTAGGGTACGCGTTAGGGTTAGGGTAGGGGTTAGGGTTAGGGTACGCGTTAGGGTGAGGGTAGTTATTAAACCTATCCCACACTCTAGGTACCCCTTAGCACGTAAAGGAATATTATTTGGGGGTCCAGCCATGGAGAAGAGTTTAGACACTAGGAGAAGATAAGGAACACACCCATTATCAAGAAATCACATTAGGATTCTCTTTTTAACCTGTTCCTTAAAACACTAGTGCTTAGGAAATCTATTGGAGGCAGAAGCCGTCAAGGGTAGCTTAGGTTTAGGGTTAGGGTTAGGGTGAGGGTTAGGGTACGGCTTAGGGTACGGGTTCGGGGAGGGTTTCGGGTAGGGCGTAGGGTATGGGTTAGGGTTAGGGTTAGGGCTAGTGTTAGGGTTAGGGCTCGGTTTAGGGTACGGGTTAGGATTAGGGTACGCATTAGGGTTAGGGTAGGGGTTAGGGTTAGGGTGAGGGTAGTTATTAAACCTATCCCACTCTCTAGATACCCCTTAGCACGTAAAGGAATATTATTTGGGGGTCCAGCCATGGAGAAGAGTTTAGACACGAGGAGAAGATAAGGAACACACCCATTATCAAGAAATCACATTAGTATTCTCTTTTTAACCTGTTCCTTAAAACACTAGTGCTTAGGAAATCTATTGGAGGCAGAAGCAGTGAAGGGTAGCTTAGGGTTAGGGTTAGGGTGAGGGTGAGGGTTAGGGTATGGCTTAGGGTACGGGTTCGGGGAGGGGTTCGGGTAGGGCGTAGGGTATGGTTTAGGGATAGGGTTAGGGTTAGTGTTAGGGTTAGGGCTCGGTTAAGGGTACGTGTTAGGATTAGGGTACGCGTTAGTGTTAGGGTAGTGGTTAGGGTTAGGTTACGCTCTAGGGTGAGGATAGTTATTAAACCTATCCCACTCTCTAGATACCCCTTAGCACGTAAAGGAATATTATTTGGGGGTCCAGCCATGGAGAAGAGTTTAGACACTAGGAGAAGATAAGGAACACACCCATTATCAAGAAATCACATTAGGATTCTCTTTTTAACCTGTTCCTTAAAACACTAGTGCTTAGGAAATCTATTGGAGGCAGAAGCCGTCAAGGGTAGCTTAGGGTTAGGGTTAGTGTTAGGGTGAGGGTTAGGGTACGGCTTAGGGTACGGGTTCGGGGAGGGGTTCGGGTAGGGCGTAGGGTATGGGTTAGGGTTAGGGTTAGGGTTAGTGTTAGGGTTAGGGCTCGGTTTAGGGTACGTGTTAGGATTAGGGTACGCGTTAGTGTTAGGGCAGTGGTTAGGATTAGGGTACGCTTTAGCGTGGTGTAGTTATTAAACCTATCCCACTCTCTAGATACCCCTTAGCACGTAAAGGAATATTATTTGGGGGTCCAGCCATGGAGAAGAGTTTAGACACTAGGAGAAGATAAGGAACACACCCATTATCAAGAAATCACAATATGATTCTCTTTTTAAACTGTTCCTTAAAACACTAGTGCTTAGGAAATATATTGGAGGCAGAAGCCGTCAAGGGTAGCTTAGGGTTAGGGTTACGGTTAGGGTGAGGGTTAGGGTACGGCTTAGGGTACGGGGTCGGGGAGGGGTTCGGGTAGGGCGTAGGCTATGGGTTAGGGTTAGGGTTAGGGTTAGTGTTAGGGTTAGGGCTCGGTTTAGGGTACGGGTTAGGCTTAGGGTACGCGTTAGGGTTAGGGTAGGGGTTAGGGTTAGGGTATGCGATAGGGTGAGGGTAGTCATTAAATCTATCACACTCTCTAGATCCCCCTTAGCACATAAAGGAATATTATTTGGGGGTCCATCCATGGAGAAGAGTTTAGACACGAGGAGAAGATAAGGAACACACCCATTATCAAGAAATCACATTACGATTCTCTTTTTAACATGTTCCTTAAAACACTAGTGCTTAGGAAATCTATTGGAGGCAGAAGCCGTCAAGGGTAGCTTAGGGTTAGGGTTAGGGTTAGGGTGAGGGTTAGGGTACGGCTTAGGGTACGGGTTCGGGGAGGGGTTCGGGTAGGGAGTAGGGTATGGGTTAGGGTTAGGGTTAGGGTTAGTGTTAGGGTTAGGGCTCGGTTTAGGGTACGGGTGAGGATTAGAGTACGCGTTAGGGTTAGGGTAGGGGTTAGGGTTAGTGTACGCGTTAGGGTGAGGGTAGTTATTAAACCTATCCCACTCTCTAGATACCCCTTAGCACGTACAGGAATATTATTGGGGGTCCAGCCATGGAGAAGAGTTTAGACACTAGGAGAAGATAAGGAACACACCCATTATCACGAAATCACTTTAGGATTCTCTTTTTAACCTGTTCCTTAAAACACTAGTGCTTAGGAAATCTATTGGAGGCAGAAGCAATCAAGGGTAGCTTAGGGTTAGGGTTAGGTTTAGGGTGAGAGTTAGGGTATGGCTTAGGGTACGGGTTCGGGGAGGGGTTCGGGTAGTGCGTAGGGTATGGGTTACGGTTAGGGTTAGGGTTAGTGTTAGGGTTAGGGCTCGGTTTATGGTACGGGTTAGGATTAGGGTACGCGTTAGTGTTATGGTAGGGGTGAGGGTTAGGGTACGCGATAGGGTGAGGTTAGTTATTAAACCTATCCCACTCTCTAGATACCCCTTAGCACGTAAAGGAATATTATTTGGGGGTCCAGCCATGGAGAAGAGTTTAGACACGAGGAGAAGATAAGGAACACACCCATTATCAAGAAATCACATTAGGATTCTCTTTTTAACCTGTTCGTTAAAACACTAGTGCTTAGGAAATCTATTGGATGCAGAAGCCGTCAAGGGTAGCTTAGGGTTCGGGTTAGGGTTAGGGTGAGGGTTAGGGTACGGCTTAGGGTACGAGTTCAGGGAGGGGTTCGGGTAGGGCGTAGGGTATGTGTTAGGGTTAGGGTTAGGGTTAGTGTTAGGGTTAGGGCTCGGTTTAGGGTACGGGTTAGGATTAGGGTACGCGTTAGGGTTAGGGTAGGGGTTAGGGTTAGGGTACGCGTTAGGGTGAGGGTAGTTATTAAACCTATCCCACACTCTAGGTACCCCTTAGCACGTAAAGGAATATTATTTGGGGGTCCAGCCATGGAGAAGAGTTTAGACACTAGGAGAAGATAAGGAACACACCCATTATCAAGAAATCACATTAGGATTCTCTTTTTAACCTGTTCCTTAAAACACTAGTGCTTAGGAAATCTATTGGAGGCAGAAGCCGTCAAGGGTAGCTTAGGTTTAGGGTTAGGGTTAGGGTGAGGGTTAGGGTACGGCTTAGGGTACGGGTTCGGGGAGGGTTTCGGGTAGGGCGTAGGGTATGGGTTAGGGTTAGGGTTAGGGCTAGTGTTAGGGTTAGGGCTCGGTTTAGGGTACGGGTTAGGATTAGGGTACGCATTAGGGTTAGGGTAGGGGTTAGGGTTAGGGTGAGGGTAGTTATTAAACCTATCCCACTCTCTAGATACCCCTTAGCACGTAAAGGAATATTATTTGGGGGTCCAGCCATGGAGAAGAGTTTAGACACGAGGAGAAGATAAGGAACACACCCATTATCAAGAAATCACATTAGTATTCTCTTTTTAACCTGTTCCTTAAAACACTAGTGCTTAGGAAATCTATTGGAGGCAGAAGCAGTGAAGGGTAGCTTAGGGTTAGGGTTAGGGTGAGGGTGAGGGTTAGGGTATGGCTTAGGGTACGGGTTCGGGGAGGGGTTCGGGTAGGGCGTAGGGTATGGTTTAGGGATAGGGTTAGGGTTAGTGTTAGGGTTAGGGCTCGGTTAAGGGTACGTGTTAGGATTAGGGTACGCGTTAGTGTTAGGGTAGTGGTTAGGGTTAGGTTACGCTCTAGGGTGAGGATAGTTATTAAACCTATCCCACTCTCTAGATACCCCTTAGCACGTAAAGGAATATTATTTGGGGGTCCAGCCATGGAGAAGAGTTTAGACACTAGGAGAAGATAAGGAACACACCCATTATCAAGAAATCACATTAGGATTCTCTTTTTAACCTGTTCCTTAAAACACTAGTGCTTAGGAAATCTATTGGAGGCAGAAGCCGTCAAGGGTAGCTTAGGGTTAGGGTTAGTGTTAGGGTGAGGGTTAGGGTACGGCTTAGGGTACGGGTTCGGGGAGGGGTTCGGGTAGGGCGTAGGGTATGGGTTAGGGTTAGGGTTAGGGTTAGTGTTAGGGTTAGGGCTCGGTTTAGGGTACGTGTTAGGATTAGGGTACGCGTTAGTGTTAGGGCAGTGGTTAGGATTAGGGTACGCTTTAGCGTGGTGTAGTTATTAAACCTATCCCACTCTCTAGATACCCCTTAGCACGTAAAGGAATATTATTTGGGGGTCCAGCCATGGAGAAGAGTTTAGACACTAGGAGAAGATAAGGAACACACCCATTATCAAGAAATCACAATATGATTCTCTTTTTAAACTGTTCCTTAAAACACTAGTGCTTAGGAAATATATTGGAGGCAGAAGCCGTCAAGGGTAGCTTAGGGTTAGGGTTACGGTTAGGGTGAGGGTTAGGGTACGGCTTAGGGTACGGGGTCGGGGAGGGGTTCGGGTAGGGCGTAGGCTATGGGTTAGGGTTAGGGTTAGGGTTAGTGTTAGGGTTAGGGCTCGGTTTAGGGTACGGGTTAGGCTTAGGGTACGCGTTAGGGTTAGGGTAGGGGTTAGGGTTAGGGTATGCGATAGGGTGAGGGTAGTCATTAAATCTATCACACTCTCTAGATCCCCCTTAGCACATAAAGGAATATTATTTGGGGGTCCATCCATGGAGAAGAGTTTAGACACGAGGAGAAGATAAGGAACACACCCATTATCAAGAAATCACATTACGATTCTCTTTTTAACATGTTCCTTAAAACACTAGTGCTTAGGAAATCTATTGGAGGCAGAAGCCGTCAAGGGTAGCTTAGGGTTAGGGTTAGGGTTAGGGTGAGGGTTAGGGTACGGCTTAGGGTACGGGTTCGGGGAGGGGTTCGGGTAGGGAGTAGGGTATGGGTTAGGGTTAGGGTTAGGGTTAGTGTTAGGGTTAGGGCTCGGTTTAGGGTACGGGTGAGGATTAGAGTACGCGTTAGGGTTAGGGTAGGGGTTAGGGTTAGTGTACGCGTTAGGGTGAGGGTAGTTATTAAACCTATCCCACTCTATAGATACCCCTTAGCACGTACAGGAATATTATTGGGGGTCCAGCCATGGAGAAGAGTTTAGACACTAGGAGAAGATAAGGAACACACCCATTATCACGAAATCACTTTAGGATTCTCTTTTTAAACTGTTCCTTAAAACACTAGTGCTTAGGAAATCTATTGGAGGCAGAAGCAGTCAAGGGTAGCTTAGGGTTAGGGTTAGGTTTAGGGTGAGGGTTAGGGTATGGCTTAGGGTACGGGTTCGGGGAGGGGTTCGGGTAGGGCGTAGGGTATGGGTTAGGGTTAGGGTTAGGGTTAGTGTTAGGGTTAGGGCTCGGTTTAGGGTACGGGTTAGGATTAGTGTACGCGTTAGTGTTAGGGTAGGGGTTAGGGTTAGGGTACGCGATAGGGTGAGGTTAGTTATTAAACCTATCCCACTCTCTAGATACCCCTTAGCACGTAAAGGAATATTATTTGGGGGTCCAGCCATGGAGAAGAGTTTAGACACTAGGAGAAGATAAGGAACACACCCATTATCAAGAAATCACATTAGGATTCTCTTTTTAACCTGTTCCTTAAAACACTAGTGCTTAGGAAATCTATTGGAGGCAGAAGCAGTCAAGGGTAGCTTAGGGTTAGGGTGAGGGTTAGGGTACGGCTTAGGGTACGGGTTCGGGGAGGGGTTCGGGTAGGGCGTAGTGTATGGGTTAGGGTTACGGTTAGGGCTAGTGTTAGGGTTAGGGCTCGGTTTAGGGTACGGGTTAGGATTAGGGTACGCGTTAGGGTTAGGGTAGGGGTTAGGGTTAGGGAACGCGTTAGGGTGAGGGTAGTTATTAAACCTATCCCACTCTCTAGATACCCCTTAGCACGTAAAGGAATATTATTTGGGGGTCCAGCCATGGAGAAGAGTTTAGACACGAGGAGAAGATAAGGAACACACCCATTATCAAGAAATCACATTAGGATTCTCTTTTTAACCTGTTCCTTAAAACACTAGTGCTTAGGAAATCTATTGGAGGCAGAAGCCGTCAAGGGTAGCTTAGGGTTAGTGTTAGGGTTAGGGTGAGGGCTAGCGTATGGCTTAAGGTGCGGGTTCGGGGAGGGGTTCGGGTAGGGCGTAGGGTATGGGTTAGGGTTAGGGTTAGGGCTAGTGTTAGGGTTAGGTCTCGGTTAAGGGTACGGGTTAGGATTATGGTACGCGTTAGTGTTAGGGTAGTGGTTAGGGTTAGGGTACGCTTTAGGGTGAGGGTAGTTATTAAACCTATCCCACTCTCTAGATACCCCTTAGCACGTAAAGGAATATTATTTGGGGGTCCAGCCATGGAGAAGAGTTTAGACACTAGGAGAAGATAAGGAAAACACCCATTATCAAGAAATCACATTACGATTCTCTTTTTAACCTGTTCCTTAAAACACTAGTGCTTAGGAAATCTATTGGAGGCAGAAGCCGTCAAGGGTAGCTTAGGGTTAGTGTTAGGGTTAGGGTGAGGGCTAGGGTATGGCTTAAGGTACGGGTTCGGGGAGGGGTTCGGGTAGGGCGTAGGGTATGGGTTAGGGTTAGGGTTAGGTTTAGGGCTCGGTTTAGGGTACGGGTTAGGATTAGGGTACGCGTTAGGGTTAGGGTAGGGGTTAGGGTTAGGGTACGCGTTAGGGTGAGGGTAGTTAAATAAACCTATCCCACTCTCTAGATACCCCTTAGCACGTAAAGGAATATTATTTCGGGGTCCAGCCATGGAGAAGAGTTTAGACACGAGGAGAAGATAAGGAACACACCCATTATCAAGAAATCACATTAGGATTCTCTTTTTAACCTGTTCCTTAAAACACTAGTGCTTAGGAAATCTATTGGAGGCAGAAGCAGTCAAGGGTAGCTTAGGGTTAGGGTTAGGGTTAGGGTGAGGGTTAGGGTACGGCTTAGGTTACGGGTTCGGGGAGGGGTTCGGGTAGGGCGTAGGGTATGGGTTAGGGTTAGGGTTAGGGTTAGTGTTAGGGTTAGGGCTCGGTTAAGGGTACGGGTTAGGATTAGGGTACGCGTTAGTGTTAGGGTAGTGGTTAGGGTTAGGGTACGCTTTAGGGTGAGGGTAGTTATTAAACCTATCCCACTCTCTAGGTACCCCTTAGCACGTAAAGGAATATTATTTGGGGGTCCAGCCATGGAGAAGAGTTTAGACACTAGGAGAAGATAAGGAACACACCCATTATCAAGAAATCACATTAGGATTCTCTTTTTAACCTGTTCCTTAAAACACTAGTGCTGAGGAAATCTATTGGAGGCAGAAGCCGTCAAGGGTAGCTTAGGGTTAGTGTTAGGGTTAGGGTGAGGGTTAGGGTATGGCTTAGGGTACGGGTTCGGGGAGGGGTTCGGGTAGGGCGTAGGGTATGGGTTAGGGTTAGGGTTAGTGCTAGTGTTAGGTTTAGGGCTCGGTTTAGGGTACGGGTTAGGATTAGGGTACGCGTTAGGGTTAGGTTAGGGGTTAGGGTTAGGGTACGCGTTAGGGTGAGGGTAGTTATTAAACCTATCCCACTCTCTAGATACCCCTTAGCACGTACAGGAATATTATTGGGGGTCCAGCCATGGAGAAGAGTTTAGACACTAGGAGAAGATAAGGAACACACCCATTATCACGAAATCACTTTAGGATTCTCTTTTTAACCTGTTCCTTAAAACACTAGTGCTTAGGAAATCTATTGGAGGCAGAAGCAGTCAAGGGTAGCTTAGGGTTAGGGTTAGGTTTAGGGTGAGGGTTAGGGTATGGCTTAGGGTACGGGTTCGGGGAGGGGTTCGGGTAGGGCGTAGGGTATGGGTTAGGGTTAGGGTTAGGGTTAGTGTTAGGGTTAGGGCTCGGTTTATGGGACGGGTTAGGATTAGGGTACGCGTTAGTGTTAGGGTAGGGGTTAGGGTTAGGGTACGCGATAGGGTGAGGTTAGTTATTAAACCTATCCCACTCTCTAGATACCCCTTAGCACGTAAAGGAATATTATTTGGGGGTCCAGCCATGGAGAAGAGTTTAGACACTAGGAGAAGATAAGGAACACACCCATTATCAAGAAATCACATTAGGATTCTCTTTTTAACCTGTTCCTTAAAACACTAGTGCTTAGGAAATCTATTGGAGGCAGAAGCAGTCAAGGGTAGCTTAGGGTTAGGGTGAGGGTTAGGGTACGGCTTAGGGTACGGGTTTGGGGAGGTGTTCGGATAGGGCGTAGTGTATGGGTTAGGGTTAGGGTTAGGGCTAGTGTTAGGGTTAGGGCTCGGTTTAGGGTACGGGTTAGGATTAGGGTACACGTTAGGGTTAGGGTAGGGGTTAGGGTTAGGGAACGCGTTAGGGTGAGGGTAGTTATTAAACCTATCCCACTCTCTAGATACCCCTTAGCACGTAAAGGAATATTATTTGGTGGTCCAGCCATGGAGAAGAGTTTAGACACGAGGAGAAGATAAGGAACACACCCATTATCAAGAAATCACATTAGGATTCTCTTTTTAACCTGTTCCTTAAAACACTAGTGCTTAGGAAATCTATTGGAGGCAGAAGCCGTCAAGGGTAGCTTAGGGTTAGGGTTAGGGTGAGGGTTAGGGTACGGTTTAGGGTACGGGTTCAGGGAGGGGTTCGGGTAGGGCATAGGGTATGGGTTAGGGTTAGGGTTAGAGTTAGTGTTAGGGTTAGGGCTCGGTTTAGGGTCCGGGTTAGAATTAGGGTACGCGCTAGGGTTAGGTTAGGGGTTAGAGTTAGGGTACGCGTTAGGGTGAGGATAGTTATTAAACCTATCCCACCCTCTAGATACCCCTTAGCACGTAAAGGAATATTGTTTGGGGGTCCAGCCATGGAGAAGAGTTTAGACACTAGGAGAAGATAAGGAACACACCCATTATCACGAAATCATATTAGGATTCTCTTTTTAACCTGTTCCTTAAAACACTAGTGCTTAGGAAATCTACTGGAGGCAGAAGCAGTCAAGGGTAGCTTAGGGTTAGTGTTAGGGTTAGGGTGAGGGCTAGGGTATGGCTTAAGGTACGGGTTCGGGGAGGGGTTCGGGTAGGGCGTAGGGTATGGGTTAGGGTTAGGGTTAGGGTTAGTGTTAGGGTTAGGGCTCGGTTAAGGGTACGGGTTAGGATTAGGGTACGCGTTAGTGTTAGGGTAGTGGTTAGGGTTAGGGTACGCTTTAGGGTGAGGGTAGTTATTAAACCTATCCCACTCTCTAGATACCCCTTAGCACGTACAGGAATATTATTGGGGGTCCAGCCATGGAGAAGAGTTTAGACACTAGGAGAAGATAAGGAACACACCCATTATCACGAAATCACTTTAGGATTCTCTTTTTAACCTGTTCCTTAAAACACTAGTGCTTAGGAAATCTATTGGAGGCAGAAGCAGTCAAGGGTAGCTTAGGGTTAGGGTTAGGTTTAGGGTGAGGGTTAGGGTATGGCTTAGGGTACGGGTTCGGGGAGGGGTTCGGGTAGGGCGTAGGGTATGGGTTAGGGTTAGGGTTAGGGTTAGTGTTAGGGTTAGGGCTCGGTTTATGGTACGGGTTAGGATTAGGGTAAGCGTTAGTGTTAGGGTAGGGGTTAGGGTTAGGGTACGCGATAGGGTGAGGTTAGTTATTAAACCTATCCCACTCTCTAGATACCCCTTAGCACGTAAAGGAATATTATTTGGGGGTCCAGCCATGGAGAAGAGTTTAGACACGAGGAGAAGATAAGGAACACACCCATTATCAAGAAATCACATTAGGATTCTCTTTTTAACCTGTTCCTTAAAACACTAGTGCTTAGGAAATCTATTGGAGGCAGAAGCAGTCAAGGGTAGCTTAGGGTTAGGGTGAGGGTTAGGGTACGGCTTAGGGTACGGGTTCGGGGAGGGGTTCGGGTAGGGCGTAGTGTATGGGTTAGGGTTAGGGTTAGGGCTAGTGTTAGGGTTAGGGCTCGGTTTAGGGTACGGGTTAGGATTAGGGTACGCGTTAGGGTTAGGGTAGGGGTTAGGGTTAGGGAACGCGTTAGGGTGAGGGTAGTTATTAAACCTATCCCACTCTCTAGATACCCCTTAGCACGTAAAGGAATATTATTTGGGGGTCCAGCCATCGAGAAGAGTTTAGACACGAGGAGAAGATAAGGAACACACCCATTATCAAGAAATCACATTAGGATTCTCTTTTTAACCTGTTCCTTAAAACACTAGTGCTTAGGAAATCTATTGGAGGCAGAAGCCGTCAAGGGTAGCTTAGGGTTAGGGTTAGGGTTAGGGTGAGGGTTAGGGTACGGTTTAGGGTACGGGTTCAGGGAGCGGTTCGGGTAGGGCGTAGGGTATGGGTTAGGGTTAGGGTTAGAGTTAGTGTTAGGGTTAGGGCTCGGTTTAGGGTCCGGGTTAGGATTAGGGTACGCGCTAGGGTTAGGTTAGGGGTTAGAGTTAGGGTACGGGTTAGGGTGAGGATAGTTATTAAACCTATCCCACACTCTAGATACCCCTTAGCACGTAAAGGAATATTGTTTGGGGGTCCAGCCATGGAGAAGAGTTTAGACACTAGGAGAAGATAAGGAACACACCCATTATCACGAAATCATATTAGGATTCTCTTTTTAACCTGTTCCTTAAAACACTAGTGCTTAGGAAATCTATTGGAGGCAGAAGCAGTCAAGGGTAGCTTAGGGTTAGTGTTAGGGTTAGGGTGAGGGCTAGGGTATGGCTTAAGGTACGGGTTCGGGTAGGGGTTCGGGTAGGGCGTAGGGTATGGGTTAGGGTTAGGGTTAGGGCTAGTGTTAGGTTTAGGGCTCGGTTTAGGGTACGGGTTAGGATTAGGGTACGCGTTAGGGTTAGGGTAGGGGTTAGGGTTAGGGAACGCGTTAGGGTTAGGGTAGGGGTTAGGGTTAGGGAACGCGTTAGGGTGAGGGTAGTTATTAAACCTATCCCACTCTCTAGATACCCCTTAGCACGTAAAGGAATATTATTTGGGGGTCCAGCCATGGAGAAGAGTTTAGACACGAGGAGAAGATAAGGAACACACCCATTATCAAGAAATCACATTAGGATTCTCTTTTTAACCTGTTCCTTAAAACACTAGTGCTTAGGAAATCTATTGGAGGCAGAAGCCGTCAAGGGTAGCTTAGGGTTAGGGTTAGGGTGAGGGTTAGGGTACGGTTTAGGGTACGGGTTCAGGGAGGGGTTCGGGTAGGGCATAGGGTATGGGTTAGGGTTAGGGTGAGAGTTAGTGTTAGGGTTAGGGCTCGGTTTAGGGTCCGGGTTAGGATTAGGGTACGCGCTAGGGTTAGGTTAGGGGTTAGAGATAGGGTAC
Organism: Balaenoptera acutorostrata; assembly: GCF_949987535.1. Taxonomy (NCBI): domain Eukaryota; kingdom Metazoa; phylum Chordata; class Mammalia; order Artiodactyla; family Balaenopteridae; genus Balaenoptera; species Balaenoptera acutorostrata. The sequence continues at coordinate 338,904 of NW_026646592.1, forward strand.
GCGTTAGGGTGAGGATAGTTATTAAACCTATCCCACCCTCTAGATACCCCTTAGCACGTAAAGGAATATTGTTTGGGGGTCCAGCCATGGAGAAGAGTTTAGACACTAGGAGAAGATAAGGAACACACCCATTATCACGAAATCATATTAGGATTCTCTTTTTAACCTGTTCCTTAAAACACTAGTGCTTAGGAAATCTATTGGAGGCAGAAGCAGTCAAGGGTAGCTTAGGGTTAGTGTTAGGGTTAGGGTGAGGGCTAGGGTATGGCTTAAGGTACGGGTTCGGGGAGGGGTTCGGGTAGGGCGTAGGGTATGGGTTAGGGTTAGGGTTAGGGCTAGTGTTAGGTTTAGGGCTCGGTTTAGGGTACGGGTTAGGATTAGGGTACGCGTTAGGGTTAGGGTAGGGGTTAGGGTTAGGGTACGCGTTAGGGTGAGGGTAGTTATTAAACCTATCCCACTCTCTAGATACCCCTTAGCACGTAAAGGAATATTATTTCGGGGTCCAGCCATGGAGAAGAGTTTAGACACGAGGAGAAGATAAGGAACACACCCATTATCAAGAAATCACATTAGGATTCTCTTTTTAACCTGTTCCTTAAAACACTAGTGCTTAGGAAATCTATTGGAGGCAGAAGCAGTCAAGGGTAGCTTAGGGTTAGGGTTAGGGTTAGGGTGAGGGTTAGGGTACGGCTTAGGTTACGGGTTCGGGGAGGGGTTCGGGTAGGGCGTAGGGTATGGGTTAGGGTTAGGGTTAGGGTTAGTGTTAGGGTTAGGGCTCGGTTAAAGGTACGGGTTAGGATTAGGGTACGCGTTAGTGTTAGGGTAGTGGTTAGGGTTAGGGTACGCTTTAGGGTGAGGGTAGTTATTAAACCTATCCCACTCTCTAGATACCCCTTAGCACGTAAAGGAATATTATTTGGGGGTCCAGCCATGGAGAAGAGTTTAGACACTAGGAGAAGATAAGGAACACACCCATTATCAAGAAATCACATTAGGATTCTCTTTTTAACCTGTTCCTTAAAACACTAGTGCTGAGGAAATCTATTGGAGGCAGAAGCCGTCAAGGGTAGCTTAGGGTTAGTGTTAGGGTTAGGGTGAGGGTTAGGGTATGGCTTAGGGTACGGGTTCGGGGAGGGGTTCGGGTAGGGCGTAGGGTATGGGTTAGGGTTGGGGTTAGTGCTAGTGTTAGGTTTAGGGCTCGGTTTAGGATACGGGTTAGGATTAGGGTACGCGTTAGGGTTAGGTTAGGGGTTAGGGTTAGGGTACGCGTTAGGGTGAGGGTAGTTATTAAACCTATCCCACTCTCTAGATACCCCTTAGCACGTACAGGAATATTATTGGGGGTCCAGCCATGGAGAAGAGTTTAGACACTAGGAGAAGATAAGGAACACACCCATTATCACGAAATCACTTTAGGATTCTCTTTTTAACCTGTTCCTTAAAACACTAGTGCTTAGGAAATCTATTGGAGGCAGAAGCAGTCAAGGGTAGCTTAGGGTTAGGGTTAGGTTTAGGGTGAGGGTTAGGGTATGGCTTAGGGTACGGGTTCGGGGAGGGGTTCGGGTAGGGCGTAGGGTATGGGTTAGGGTTAGGGTTAGGGTTAGTGTTAGGGTTAGGGCTCGGTTTATGGTACGGGTTAGGATTAGGGTACGCGTTAGTGTTAGGGTAGGGGTTAGGGTTAGGGTACGCGATAGGGTGAGGTTAGTTATTAAACCTATCCCACTCTCTAGATACCCCTTAGCACGTAAAGGAATATTATTTGGGGGTCCAGCCATGGAGAAGAGTTTAGACACTAGGAGAAGATAAGGAACACACCCATTATCAAGAAATCACATTAGGATTCTCTTTTTAACCTGTTCCTTAAAACACTAGTGCTTAGGAAATCTATTGGAGGCAGAAGCAGTCAAGGGTAGCTTAGGGTTAGGGTGAGGGTTAGGGTACGGCTTAGGGTACGGGTTCGGGGAGGGGTTCGGGTAGGGCGTAGTGTATGGGTTAGGGTTAGGGTTAGGGCTAGTGTTAGGGTTAGGGCTCGGTTTAGGGTACGGGTTAGGATTAGGGTACGCGTTAGGGTTAGGGTAGGGGTTAGGGTTAGGGAACGCGTTAGGGTGAGGGTATTTATTAAACCTATCCCACTCTCTAGATACCCCTTAGCACGTAAAGGAATATTATTTGGGGGTCCAGCCATGGAGAAGAGTTTAGACACGAGGAGAAGATAAGGAACACACCCATTATCAAGAAATCACATTAGGATTCTCTTTTTAACCTGTTCCTTAAAACACTAGTGCTTAGGAAATCTATTGGAGGCAGAAGCAGTCAAGGGTAGCTTAGGGTTAGGGTGAGGGTTAGGGTACGGCTTAGGGTACGGGTTCGGGGAGGGGTTCGGGTAGGGCGTAGTGTATGGGTTAGGGTTAGGGTTAGGGCTAGTGTTAGGGTTAGGGCTCGGTTTAGGGTACGGTTTAGGAATAGGGTACGCGTTAGGGTTAGGGTAGGGGTTAGGGTTAGGGAACGCGTTAGGGTGAGGGTAGTTATTAAACCTATCCCACTCTCTAGATACCCCTTAGCACGTAAAGGAATATTATTTGGGGGTCCAGCCATGGAGAAGAGTTTAGACACTAGGAGAAGATAAGGAACACACCCATTATCACGAAATCATATTAGGATTCTCTTTTTAACCTGTTCCTTAAAACACTAGTGCTTAGGAAATCTATTGGAGGCAGAAGCAGTCAAGGGTAGCTTAGGGTTAGTGTTAGGGTTAGGGTGAGGGCTAGGGTATGGCTTAAGGTACGGGTTCGGGGAGGGGTTCGGGTAGGGCGTAGGGTATGGGTTAGGGTTAGGGTTAGGGTTAGTGTTAGGGTTAGGGCTCGGTTTATGGGACGGGTTAGGATTAGGGTACGCGTTAGTGTTAGGGTAGGGGTTAGGGTTAGGGTACGCGATAGGGTGAGGGTAGTTATTAAACCTATCCCACTCTCTAGATACCCCTTAGCACGTAAAGGAATATTATTTGGGGGTCCAGCCATGGAGAAGAGTTTAGACACTAGGAGAAGATAAGGAACACACCCATTATCAAGAAATCACATTAGGATTCTCTTTTTAACCTGTTCCTTAAAACTCTAGTGCTTAGGAAATCTATTGGAGGCAGAAGCAGTCAAGGGTAGCTTAGGGTTAGGGTGAGGGTTAGGGTACGGCTTAGGGTACGGGTTCGGGGAGGGGTTCGGGTAGGGCGTAGTGTATGGGTTAGGGTTAGGGTTAGGGCTAGTGTTAGGGTTACGGCTCGGTTTAGGGTACGGGTTAGGATTAGGGTACGCGTTAGGGTTAGGGTAGGGGTTAGGGTTAGGGTACGCGTTAGGGTGAGGGTAGTTATTAAACCTATCCCACTCTCTAGATACCCCTTAGCACGTAAAGGAATATTATTTGGGGGTCCAGCCATGGAGAAGAGTATAGACACTAGGAGAAGATAAGGAACACACCCATTATCAAGAAATCACATTAGGATTCTCTTTTTAACCTGTTCCTTAAAACACTAGTGCTTAGGAAATCTATTGGAGGCAGAAGCCGTCAAGGGTAGCTTAGAGTTAGGGTTACGGTTAGGGTGAGGATTAGGGTACGGTTTAGGGTGCGGGTTCTGGGAGGGGTTCGGGTAGGGCGTAGGGTATGTGTTAGGGTTAGGGTTAGGGTTAGTGTTATGGTTAGGGCTCGGTATAGGGTACGGGTTAGGATTAGGGTACGCGTTAGGGTTAGGGTAGGGGTTAGGGTTAGGGTACGTGTTAGGGTGAGGGTAGTTATTAAACCTATCACACTCTCTAGATACCCCTTAGCACATAAAGGAATATTATTTGGGGGTCCAGCCATGGAGAAGAGTTTAGACACGAGGAGAAGATAAGGAACACACCCATTATCAAGAAATCACATTACGATTCTCTTTTTAACCTGTTCCTTAAAACACTAGTGCTTAGGAAATCTATTGGAGGCAGAAGCCGTCAAGGGTAGCTTAGGGTTAGGGTTAGGGTTAGGGTGAGGGTTAGGGTACGGCTTAGGGTACGGGTTCGGGGAGGGCTTCGGGTAGGGCGTAGGGTATGGGTTAGGGTTAGGGTTAGGGTTAGTGTTAGGGTTAGGGCTCGGTTTAGGGTACGGGTGAGGATTAGGGTACGCGTTAGGGTTAGGGTAGGGGTTAGGGTTAGTGTACGCGTTAGGGTGAGGGTAGTTATTAAACCTATCCCACTCTCTAGATACCCCTTAGCACGTACAGGAATATTATTGGGGGTCCAGCCATGGAGAAGAGTTTAGACACGAGGAGAAGATAAGGAACACACCCATTATCACGAAATCACATTAGGATTCTCTTTTTAACCTGTTCCTTAAAACACAAGTGCTTAGGAAATCTATTGGAGGCAGAAGCAGTCAAGGGTAGCTTTGGGTTAGGGTTAGGGTGAGGGTTAGGGTACGGCTTAGGGTACGGGTTCGGGGAGGGGTTCGGGTAGGGCGTAGTGTATGGGTTAGGGTTAGGGTTAGGGCTAGTGTTAGGGTTAGGGCTCGGTTTAGGGTACGGGTTAGGATTAGGGTACGCGTTAGGGTTAGGGTAGGGGTTAGGGTTAGGGAACGCGTTAGGGTGAGGGTATTTATTAAACCTATCCCACTCTCTAGATACCCCTTAGCACGTAAAGGAATATTATTTGGGGGTCCAGCCATGGAGAAGAGTTTAGACACGAGGAGAAGATAAGGAACACACCCATTATCAAGAAATCACATTAGGATTCTCTTTTTAACCTGTTCCTTAAAACACTAGTGCTTAGGAAATCTATTGGAGGCAGAAGCAGTCAAGGGTAGCTTAGGGTTAGGGTGAGGGTTAGGGTACGGCTTAGGGTACGGGTTCGGGGAGGGGTTTGGGTAGGGCGTAGTGTATGGGTTAGGGTTAGGGTTAGGGCTAGTGTTAGGGTTAGGGCTCGGTTTAGGGTACGGGTTAGGATTAGGGTACGCGTTAGGGTTAGGGTAGGGGTTAGGGTTAGGGAACGCGTTAGGGTGAGGGTAGTTATTAAACCTATCCCACTCTCTAGATACCCCTTAGCACGTAAAGGAATATTATTTGGGGGTCCAGCCATGGAGAAGAGTTTAGACACGAGGAGAAGATAAGGAACACACCCATTATCAAGAAATCACATTAGGATTCTCTTTTTAACCTGTTCCTTAAAACACTAGTGCTTAGGAAATCTATTGGAGGCAGAAGCCGTCAAGGGTAGCTTAGGGTTAGGGTTAGGGTTAGGGTGAGGGTTAGGGTACGGTTTAGGGTACGGGTTCAGGGAGGGGTTCGGGTAGGGCGTAGGGTATGGGTTAGGGTTAGGGTTAGGGTTAGTGTTAGGGTTAGCGCTCGGTTTATGGGACGGGTTAGGATTAGGGTACGCGTTAGTGTTAGGGTAGGGGTTAGGGTTAGGGTACGCGATAGGGTGAGGGTAGTTATTAAACCTATCCCACACTCTAGATACCCCTTAGCACGTAAAGGAATATTATTTGGGGGTCCAGCCATGGAGAAGAGTTTAGACACTAGGAGAAGATAAGGAACACACCCATTATCAAGAAATCACATTAGGATTCTCTTTTTAACCTGTTCCTTAAAACACTAGTGCTTAGGAAATCTATTGGAGGCAGAAGCAGTCAAGGGTAGCTTATGGTTAGGGTGAGGGTTAGGGTACGGCTTAGGGTACGGGTTCGGGGAGGGGTTCGGGTAGGGCGTAGTGTATGGGTTAGGGTTAGGGTTAGGGCTAGTGTTAGGGTTAGGGCTCGGTTTAGGGTACGGGTTAGGATTAGGGTACGCGTTAGGGTTAGGGTAGGGGTTAGGGTTAGGGAACGCGTTAGGGTGAGGGTAGTTATTAAACCTATCCCACTCTCTAGATACCCCTTAGCACGTAAAGGAATATTATTTGGGGGTCCAGCCATGGAGAAGAGTTTAGACACGAGGAGAAGATAAGGAACACACCTATTATCAAGAAATCACATTAGGATTCTCTTTTTAACCTGTTCCTTAAAACACTAGTGCTTAGGAAATCTATTGGAGGCAGAAGACGTCAAGGGTAGCTTAGGGTTAGGGTTACGGTTAGGGTGAGGATTAGGGTACGGTTTAGGGTGCGGGTTCTGGGAGGGGTTCGGGTAGGGCGTAGGGTATGGGTTAGGGTTAGGGTTAGGGTTAGTGTTATGGTTAGGGCTCGGTATAGGGTACGGTTTAGGATTAGGGTACGCGTTAGGGTTAGGGTAGGGGTTAGGGTTAGGGTACGTGTTAGGGTGAGGGTAGTTATTAAACCTATCACACTCTCTAGATACCCCTTAGCACATAAAGGAATATTATTTGGGGGTCCAGCCATGGAGAAGAGTTTAGACACGAGGAGAAGATAAGGAACACACCCATTATCAAGAAATCACATTACGATTCTCTTTTTAACATGTTCCTTAAAACACTAGTGCTTAGGAAATCTATTGGAGGCAGAAGCCGTCAAGGGTAGCTTAGGGTTAGGGTTAGGGTTAGGGTGAGGGTTGGGGTACGGCTTAGGGTACGGGTTCGGGGAGGGCTTCGGGTAGGGCGTAGGGTATGGGTTAGGGTTAGGGTTAGGGTTAGTGTTAGGGTTAGGGCTCGGTTTAGGGTACGGGTGAGGATTAGGGTACGCGTTAGGGTTAGGGTAGGGGTTAGGGTTAGTGTACGCGTTAGGGTGAGGGTAGTTATTAAACCTATCCCACTCTCTAGATACCCCTTAGCACGTACAGGAATATTATTGGGGGTCCAGCCATGGAGAAGAGTTTAGACACGAGGAGAAGATAAGGAACACACCCATTATCACGAAATCACATTAGGATTCTCTTTTTAACCTGTTCCTTAAAACACTAGTGCTTAGGAAATCTATTGGAGGCAGAAGCAGTCAAGGGTAGCTTTGGGTTAGGGTTAGGGTGAGGGTTAGGGTACGGCTTAGGGTACGGGTTCGGGGAGGGGTTCGGGTAGGGCGTAGGGTATGGGTTAGGGTTAGGGTTAGGGCTAGTGTTAGGTTTAGGGCTCGGTTTAGGGTACGGGTTAGGATTAGGGTACGCGTTAGGGTTAGGGTAGGGGTTAGGGTTAGGGTACGCGTTAGGGTGAGGGTAGTTATTAAACCTATCCCACTCTCTAGATACCCCTTAGCACGTACAGGAATATTATTGGGGGTCCAGCCATGGAGAAGAGTTTAGATACTAGGAGAAGATAAGGAACACACCCATTATCACGAAATCACTTTAGGATTCTCTTTTTAACCTGTTCCTTAAAACACTAGTGCTTAGGAAATCTATTGGAGGCACAAGCAGTCAAGGGTAGCTTAGGGTTAGGGTTAGGTTTAGGGTGAGGGTTAGGGTATGGCTTAGGGTACGGGTTCGGGGAGGGGTTCGGGTAGGGCGTAGGGTATGGGTTAGGGTTAGGGTTAGGGTTAGTGTTAGGGTTAGGGCTCGGTTTATGGTACGGGTTAGGATTAGGGTACGCGTTAGTGTTAGGGTAGGGGTTAGGGTTAGGGTACGCGATAGGGTGAGGTTAGTTATTAAACCTATCCCACTCTCTAGATACCCCTTAGCACGTAAAGGAATATTATTTGGGGGTCCAGCCATGGAAAAGAGTTTAGACACTAGGAGAAGATAAGGAACACACCCATTATCAAGAAATCACATTAGGATTCTCTTTTTAACCTGTTCCTTAAAACACTAGTGCTTAGGAAATCTATTGGAGGCAGAAGCAGTCAAGGGTAGCTTAGGGTTAGGGTGAGGGTTAGGGTACGTCTTAGGGTACGGGTTCGGGGAGGGGTTCGGGTAGGGCGTAGTGTATGGGTTAGGGTTAGGGTTAGGGCTAGTGTTAGGGTACGGGTTAGGATTAGGGTACGCGTTAGGGTTAGGGTAGGGGTTAGGGTTAGGGAACGCGTTAGGGTGAGGGTAGTTATTAAACCTATCCCACTCTCTAGATACCCCTTAGCACGTAAAGGAATATTATTTGGGGGTCCAGCCATGGAGAAGAGTTTAGACACGAGGAGAAGATAAGGAACACACCCATTATCAAGAAATCACATTAGGATTCTCTTTTTAACCTGTTCCTTAAAACACTAGTGCTTAGGAAATCTATTGGAGGCAGAAGCCGTCAAGGGTAGCTTAGGGTTAGGGTTAGGGTTAGGGTGAGGGTTAGGGTACGGTTTAGGGTACGGGTTCAGGGAGGGGTTCGTGTAGGGCGTAGGGTATGGGTTAGGGTTAGGGTTAGAGTTAGTGTTAGGGTTAGGGCTCGGTTTAGGGTCCGGGTTAGGATTAGGGTACGCGCTAGGGTTAGGTTAGGGTTAGAGTTAGGGTACGCGTTAGGGTGAGGATAGTTATTAAACCTATCCCACCCTCTAGATACCCCTTAGCACGTAAAGCAATATTGTTTGGGGGTCCAGCCATGGAGAAGAGTTTAGACACTAGGAGAAGATAAGGAACACACCCATTATCACGAAATCATATTAGGATTCTCTTTTTAACCTGTTCCTTAAAACACTAGTGCTTAGGAAATCTATTGGAGGCAGAAGCAGTCAAGGGTAGCTTAGGGTTAGTGTTAGGGTTAGGGTGAGGGCTAGGGTATGGCTTAAGGTACGGGTTCGGGGAGGGGTTCGGGTAGGGCGTATGGTATGGGTTAGGGTTAGGGTTAGGGCTAGTGTTAGGTTTAGGGCTCGGTTTAGGGTACGGGTTAGGATTAGGGTACGCGTTAGGGTTAGGGTAGGGGTTAGGGTTAGGGTACGCGTTAGGGTGAGGGTAGTTATTAAACCTATCCCACTCTCTAGGTACCCCTTAGCACGTAAAGGAATATTATTTCGGGGTCCAGCCATGGAGAAGAGTTTAGACACGAGGAGAAGATAAGGAACACACCCATTATCAAGAAATCACATTAGGATTCTCTTTTTAACCTGTTCCTTAAAACACTAGTGCTTAGGAAATCTATTGGAGGCAGAAGCAGTCAAGGGTAGCTTAGGGTTAGGGTTAGGGTTAGGGTGAGGGTTAGGGTACGGCTTAGGTTACGGGTTCGGGGAGGGGTTCGGGTAGGGCGTAGGGTATGGGTTAGGGTTACGGTTAGGGTTAGTGTTAGGGTTAGGGCTCGGTTAAGGGTACGGGTTAGGATTAGGGTACGCGTTAGTGTTAGGGTAGTGGTTAGGGTTAGGGTACGCTTTAGGGTGAGGGTAGTTATTAAACCTATCCCACTCTCTAGATACCCCTTAGCACGTAAAGGAATATTATTTGGGGGTCCAGCCATGGAGAAGAGTTTAGACACTAGGAGAAGATAAGGAACACACCCATTATCAAGAAATCACATTAGGATTCTCTTTTTAACCTGTTCCTTAAAACACTAGTGCTGAGGAAATCTATTGGAGGCAGAAGCCGTCAAGGGTAGCTTAGGGTTAGTGTTAGGGTTAGGGTGAGGGTTAGGGTACGGCTTAGGGTACGGGTTCGGGGAGGGGTTCGGGTAGGGCGTAGGGTATGGGTTAGGGTTAGGGTTAGGGTTAGTGTTAGGGTTAGGGCTCGGTTTATGGTACGGGTTAGGATTAGGGTACGCGTTAGTGTTAGGGTAGGGGTTAGGGTTAGGGTACGCGATAGGGTGAGGTTAGTTATTAAACCTATCCCACTCTCTAGATACCCCTTAGCACGTAAAGGAATATTATTTGGGGGTCCAGCCATGGAGAAGAGTTTAGACACTAGGAGAAGATAAGGAACACACCCATTATCAAGAAGTCACATTAGGATTCTCTTTTTAACCTGTTCCTTAAAACACTAGTGCTTAGGAAATCTATTGGAGGCAGAAGCAGTCAAGGGTAGCTTAGGGTTAGTGTTAGGGTTAGGGTGAGGGCTAGGGTATGGCTTAAGGTACGGGTTCGGGGAGGGGTTCGGGTAGGGCGTAGGGTATGGGTTAGGGTTAGGGTTAGGGCTAGTGTTAGGTTTAGGGCTCGGTTTAGGGTACGGGTTAGGATTAGGGTACGCGTTAGGGTTAGGGTAGGGGTTAGGGTTAGGTTACCCGTTAGGGTGAGGGTAGTTATTAAACCTATCCCACTCTCTAGATACCCCTTAGCACGTACAGGAATATTATTGGGGGTCCAGCCATGGAGAAGAGTTTAGACACTAGGAGAAGATAAGGAACACACCCATTATCACGAAATCACTTTAGGATTCTCTTTTTAACCTGTTCCTTAAAACACTAGTGCTTAGGAAATCTATTGGAGGCAGAAGCAGTCAAGGGTAGCTTAGGGTTAGGGTTAGGTTTAGGGTGAGGGTTAGGGTATGGCTTAGGGTACGGGTTCGGGGAGGGGTTCGGGTAGGGCGTAGGGTATGGGTTAGGGTTAGGGTTAGGGTTAGTGTTAGGGTTAGGGCTCGGTTTATGGTACGGGTTAGGATTAGGGTACGCGTTAGTGTTAGGGTAGTGGTTAGGGTTAGGGTACGCTTTAGGGTGAGGGTAGTTATTAAACCTATCCCACTCTCTAGATACCCCTTAGCACGTAAAGGAATATTATTTGGGGGTCCAGCCATGGAGAAGAGTTTAGACACTAGGAGAAGATAAGGAACACACCCATTATCAAGAAATCACATTAGGATTCTCTTTTTAACCTGGTCCTTAAAACACTAGTGCTTAGGAAATCTATTGGAGGCAGAAGCCGTCAAGGGTAGCTTAGGGTTAGGGTTAGGGTTAGGGTGAGGGTTAGGGTACGGCTTAGGGTACGGGTTCGGGGAGGGGTTCGGGTAGGGCGTAGGGTATGGGTTAGGGTTAGGGTTAGGGTTCGTGTTAGGGTTAGGGCTCGGTTTAGGGTACGGGTTAGAATTAGGGTACGCGTTAGGGTTAGGGTAGGGGTTAGGGTTAGTGTACGCGTTAGGGTGAGGGTAGTTATTACCTATCTCACTCTCTACATACCCCTTAGCACGTACAGGAATATTATTGGGGGTCCAGCCATGGAGAAGAGTTTAGACACTAGGAGAAGATAAGGAACACACCCATTATCACGAAATCACATTAGGATTCTCTTTTTAACCTGTTCCTTAAAACACTAGTGCTTAGGAAATCTATTGGAGGCAGAAGCAGTCAAGGGTAGCTTAGGGTTAGGGTTAGGGTTAGGGGGAGGGTTAGGGTATGGCTTAGGGTACGGGTTCGGGGAGGGGTTCGGGTAGGGCGTAGGGTATGGGTTAGGGTTAGGGTTAGGGTTAGTGTTAGGTTTAGGGCTCGGTTTAGGGTACGGGTTAGGATTAGGGTACGCGTTAGGGTTAGGGTAGGGGTTAGGGTTAGGGTACGCTTTAGGGTGAGGGTAGTTATTAAACCTATCCCACTCTCTAGATACCCCTTAGCACGTAAAGGAATATTGTTTGGGGGTCCAGCCATGGAGAAGAGTTTAGACACTAGGAGAAGATAAGGAACACACCCATTATCAAGAAATCACAATATGATTCTCTTTTTAAACTGTTCCTTAAAACACTAGTGGTGAGGAAATCTATTGGAGGCAGAAGCAGTCAAGGGTAGCTTAGGGTTAGGGTTAGGGTTAGGGTGAGGGTTAGGGTACGGCTTAGGGTACGGGTTCGGGGAGGGGTTCGGGTAGGGCGTAGGGTATGGGTTAGGGTTAGGGTTAGAGTTAGTGTTAGGGTTAGGGCTCGGTTTAGGGTACGGGTTAGGATTAGGGAACGCGTTAGGGTTAGGGTAGGGGTTAGGGTTAGGGTACGCGTTAGGGTTAGGGTAAGGGTTAGTGTTAGGGTACGCGTTAGGGTGAGGGTAGTTATTAAACCTATCCCACTCTCTAGATACCCCTTAGCACTTAAAGGAATATTATTTGGGGGTCCAGCCATGGAGAAGAGTTTAGACTCGAGGAGAAGATAAGGAACACAACCATTATCAAGAAATCACATTAGGATTCTCTTTTTAACCTGTTCCTTAAAACACTAGTGCTTAGGAAATCTATTGGAGGCAGAAGTCGTCAAGGGTAGCTTAGGGTTAGGGTTAGGGTTAGGGTGAGGGTTAGGATACGGCTTAGGGTACGGGTTCGGGGAGGGGTTCGGGTAGGGCGTAGGGTATTGGTTAGGGTTAGGGTTAGGGTTAGTGTTAGGGTTAGGGCTCGGTTTAGGGTACGGGTTAGGATTAGCGTACGCGTTAGGGTTAGGGTAGGGGTTAGGGTTAGTGTACGCGTTAGGGTGAGGGTAGTTATTAAACCTATCCCACTCTCTAGATACCCCTTAGCACGTACAGGAATATTATTGGGGGTCCAGCCATGGAGAAGAGTTTAGACACTAGGAGAAGATAAGGAACACACCCATTATCACGAAATCACATTAGGATTCTCTTTTTAACCTGTTCCTTAAAACACTAGTGCTTAGGAAATCTATTGGAGGCAGAAGCAGTCAAGGGTAGCTTAGGGTTAGGGTTAGGGTTAGGGTGAGGGTTAGGTTTAGGGCTCGGTTTAGGGTACGGGTTAGGATTAGGGTACGCGTTAGGGTTAGGGTAGGGCTTAGGGTTAGGGTACGCGTTAGGGTGGGAGTAGTTATTAAACCTATCACACTCTCTAGATACCCCTTAGCACGTAAAGGAATATTATTTGGGGGTCCAGCCATGGAGAAGAGTTTAGACACGAGGAGAAGATAAGGAACACACCCATTATCACGAAATCACATTAGGATTCTCTTTTTAACCTGTTCCTTAAAACACTAGTGCTTAGGAAATCTATTGGAGGCAGAAGCCGTCAAGGGTAGCTTAGGGTTAGGGTTAGGGTTAGGGTGAGGGTTAGGGTACGGTTTAGGGTACGGGTTCAGGGAGGGGTTCGGGTAGGGCGTAGGGTATGGGTTAGGGTTAGGGTTAGAGTTAGTGTTAGTGTTAGGGCTCGGTTTAGGGTACGGGTTAGGATTAGGGTACGCGTTAGGGTTAGGGTAGGGGTTAGGGTTAGGGTACGCGTTAGGGTGAGGGTAGTTATTAAACCTATCCCACTCTCTAGATACCCCTTAGCACGTAAAGGAATATTATTTGGGGGTCCAGCCATGGAGAAGAGTTTAGACACTAGGAGAAGATAAGGAACACACCCATTATCACGAAATCACATTAGGATTCTCTTTTAAACCTGGTCCTTAAAACACTAGTGCTTAGGAAATCTATTGGAGGCAGAAGCAGTCAAGGGTAGCTTAGGGTTAGGGTTAGGGTTAGGGTGAGGGGTAGGGTATGGCTTAGGGTACGGGTTCGGGGAGGGGTTCGGGTAGGGCGTAGGGTATGGGTTAGGTTTAGGGTTAGGGCTAGTGTTAGGTTTAGTGTTCGGTTTAGGGTACGGGTTAGGATTAGGGTACGCGTTAGGGTTAGGGTAGGGGTTAGGGTTAGGGTACGCGTTAGGTTGAGGGTAGTTATTAAACCTATCCCACTCTCTATATACCCCTTAGCACTTAAAGGAATATTATTTGGGGGTCCCGCCATGGAGAAGAGTTTAGACACGAGGAGAAGATAAGGAACACACCCATTATCAAGAAATCACATTAGGATTCTCTTTTTAACCTGTTCCTTAAAACACTAGTGCTTAGGAAATCTATTGGAGGCAGAAGCAGTCAAGGGTAGCTTAGGGTTAGGGTTAGGGTGAGGGTGAGGGTTAGGTTTAGGGCTCGGTTTAGGGTACGGGTTAGGATTAGGGTACGCGTTAGGGTTAGGGTAGGGCTTAGGGTTAGGGTACGCGTTAGGGTGGGAGTAGTTATTAAACCTATCACACTCTCTAGATACCCCTTAGCACGTAAAGGAATATTATTTGGGGGTCCAGCCATGGAGAAGAGTTTAGACACGAGGAGAAGATAAGGAACACACCCATTATCACGAAATCACATTAGGATTCTCTTTTTAACCTGTTCCTTAAAACACTAGTGCTTAGGAAATCTATTGGAGGCAGAAGCCATCAAGGGTAGCTTAGGGTTAGGGTTAGGGTTAGGGTGAGGGTTAGGGTACGGTTTAGGGTACGGGTTCAGGGAGGGGTTCGGGTAGGGCGTAGGGTATGGGTTAGGGTTAGGGTTAGAGTTAGTGTTAGGGTTAGGGCTCGGTTTAGGGTACGGGTTAGGATTAGGGTACGCGTTAGGGTTAGGGTAGGGGTTAGGGTTAGGGTACGCGTTAGGGTGAGGGTAGTTATTAAACCTATCCCACTCTCTAGATACCCCTTAGCACGTAAAGGAATATTATTTGGGGGTCCAGCCATGGAGAAGTGTTTAGACACTAGGAGAAGATAAGGAACACACCCATTATCACGAAATCACATTAGGATTCTCTTTTTAACCTGGTCCTTAAAACACTAGTGCTTAGGAAATCTATTGGAGGCAGAAGCAGTCAAGGGTAGCTTAGGGTTAGGGTTAGGGTTAGGGTGAGGGGTAGGGTATGGCTTAGGGTACGGGTTCGGGGAGGGGTTCGGGTAGGGCGTAGGGTATGGGTTAGGTTTAGGGTTAGGGCTAGTGTTAGGTTTAGGGCTCGGTTTAGGGTACGGGTTAGGATTAGGGTACGCGTTAGGGTTAGGGTAGGGGTTAGGGTTAGGGTACGCGTTAGGTTGAGGGTAGTTATTAAACCTATCGCACTCTCTATATACCCCTTAGCACTTAAAGGAATATTATTTGGGGGTCCCGCCATGGAGAAGAGTTTAGACACGAGGAGAAGATAAGGAACACACCCATTATCAAGAAATCACATTAGGATTCTCTTTTTAACCTGTTCCTTAAAACACTAGTGCTTAGGAAATCTATTGGAGGCAGAAGCAGTCAAGGGTAGCTTAGGGTTAGGGTTAGGGTTAGGGTGAGGGTTAGGTTTAGGGCTCGGTTTAGGGTACGGGTTAGGATTAGGGTACGCCTTAGGGTTAGGGTAGGGCTTAGGGTTAGGGTACGCGTTAGGGTGGGAGTAGTTATTAAACCTATCCCACTCTCTAGATACCCCTTAGCACGTACAGGAATATTATTGGGGGTCCAGCCATGGAGAAGAGTTTAGACACTAGGAGAAGATAAGGAACACACCCATTATCAAGAAATCACATTAGGATTCTCTTTTTAACCTGTTCCTTAAAACACTAGTGCTTAGGAAATCTATTGGAGGCAGAAGCCGTCAAGGGTAGCTTAGGGTTAGGGTTAGGGTTAGGGTGAGGGTTAGGTTTAGGGCTCGGTTTAGGGTACGGGTTAGGATTAGGGTACGCGTTAGGGTTAGGGTAGGGCTTAGGGTTAGGGTACGCGTTAGGGTGGGAGTAGTTATTAAACCTATCACACTCTCTAGATACCCCTTAGCACGTAAAGGAATATTATTTGGGGGTCCAGCCATGGAGAAGAGTTTAGACACGAGGAGAAGATAAGGAACACACCCATTATCACGAAATCACATTAGGATTCTCTTTTTAACCTGTTCCTTAAAACACTAGTGCTTAGGAAATCTATTGGAGGCAGAAGCCGTCAAGGGTAGCTTAGGGTTAGGGTTAGGGTTAGGGTGAGGGTTAGGGTACGGTTTAGGGTACGGGTTCAGGGAGGGGTTCGGGTAGGGCGTAGGGTATGGGTTAGGGTTAGGGTTAGAGTTAGTGTTAGGGTTAGGGCTCGGTTTAGGGTACGGGTTAGGATTAGGGTACGCGTTAGGGTTAGGGTAGGGGTTAGGGTTAGGGTACGCGTTAGGGTGAGGGTAGTTATTAAACCTATCCCACTCTCTAGATACCCCTTAGCACGTAAAGGAATATTATTTGGGGGTCCAGCCATGGAGAAGAGTTTAGACACTAGGAGAAGATAAGGAACACACCCATTATCACGAAATCACATTAGGATTCTCTTTTTAACCTGGTCCTTAAAACACTAGTGCTTAGGAAATCTATTGGAGGCAGAAGCAGTCAAGGGTAGCTTAGGGTTAGGGTTAGGGTTAGGGTGAGGGGTAGGGTATGGCTTAGGGTACGGGTTCGGGGAGGGGTTCGGGTAGGGCGTAGGGTATGGGTTAGGTTTAGGGTTAGGGCTAGTGTTAGGTTTAGGGCTCGGTTTAGGGTACGGGTTAGGATTAGGGTATGCGTTAGGGTTAGGGTAGGGGTTAGGGTTAGGGTACGCGTTAGGTTGAGGGTAGTTATTAAACCTATCCCACTCTCTATATACCCCTTAGCACTTAAAGGAATATTATTTGGGGGTCCCGCCATGGAGAAGAGTTTAGACACGAGGAGAAGATAAGGAACACACCCATTATCAAGAAATCACATTAGGATTCTCTTTTTAACCTGTTCCTTAAAACACTAGTGCTTAGGAAATCTATTGGAGGCAGAAGCCGTCAAGGGTAGCTTAGGGATAGGGTTAGGGTTAGGGTGAGGGTTAGGGTACGGCTTAGGGTACGGGTTCGGGGAGGGGTTCGGGTAGGGCGTAGGGTATGGGTTAGGTATAGGGTTAGGGCTAGAGTTAGGGTTAGGGCTCGGTTTAGGTTATGGGTTAGGATTAGGGTACGCGTTAGGGTTAGGGTAGGGGTTAGGGTTAGGGTACGCGTTAGGGTGGGGTTATTTATTAAACCTATCCCACTCTCTAGATACCCCTTAGCACATAAAGGAATATTATTTGGGGGTCCAGCCATGGAGAAGAGTTTAGACACGAGGAGAAGATAAGGAACACACCCATTATCAAGAAATCACATTAGGATTCTCTTTTTCACCTGTTCCTTAAAACACTAGTGCTTAGGAAATCTATTGGAGGCAGAAGCAGTCAAGGGGAGCTTAGGGTTAGGGTTAGGGTTAGGGTGAGGGTTAGGGTATGGCTTAGGGTACGGGTTCGGGGAGGGGTTCGGGTAGGGCGTAGGGTATGGGTCAGGGTTAGGGTTAGGGTTAGTGTTAGGGTTAGGGCTCGGTTTAGGGTACGGGTTAGGATTAGGGTACGCGTTAGTGTTAGGGTAGGGGTTAGGGTTGGGGTACGCGATAGGGTGAGGTTAGTTATTAAACCTATCCCACTCTCTAGATACCCCTTAGCACGTAAAGGAATATTATTTGGTGGTCCAGCCATGGAGAAGAGTTTAGACACTAGGAGAAGATAAGGAACACACCCATTATCAAGAAATCACATTAGGATTCTCTTTTTAATCTGTTCCTTAAAACACTAGTGCTTAGGAAATCTATTGGAGGCAGAAGCAGTCAAGGGTAGCTTAGGGTTAGGGTGAGGGTTAGGGTGAGGGTTAGGGTACGGGTTCGGGGAGGGGTTCGGGTAGGGCGTAGGGTATTGGTTAGGGTTAGGGTTAGGGTTAGTGTTAGGGTTAGGGCTCGGTTTAGGGTACGGGTTAGGATTAGCGTACGCGTTAGGGTTAGGGTAGGGGTTAGGGTTAGTGTACGCGTTAGGGTGAGGGTAGTTATTAAACCTATCCCACTCTCTAGATACCCCTTAGCACGTACAGGAATATTATTGGGGGTCCAGCCATGGAGAAGAGTTTAGACACGAGGAGAAGGTAAGGAACACACCCATTATCACGAAATCACATTAGGATTCTCTTTTTAACCTGTTCCTTAAAACACTAGTGCTTAGGAAATCTATTGGAGGCAGAAGCCGTCTAGGGTAGCTTAGGGTTAGGGTTAGGGTTAGGGTGAGGGTTAGGGTACGGTTTAGGGTACGGGTTCAGGGAGGGGTTCGGGTAGGGCGTAGGGTATGGGTTAGGGTTAGGGTTAGAGTTAGTGTTAGGGTTAGGGCTCGGTTTAGGGTACGGGTTAGGATTAGGGTACGCGTTAGGGTTAGGGTAGGGGTTAGGGTTAGGGTACGCGTTAGGGTGAGGGTAGTTATTAAACCTATCCCACTCTCTAGATACCCCTTAGCACGTAAAGGAATATTATTTGGGGGTCCAGCCATGGAGAAGAGTTTAGACACTAGGAGAAGATAAGGAACACACCCATTATCACGAAATCACATTAGGATTCTCTTTTTAACCTGGTCCTTAAAACACTAGTGCTTAGGAAATCTATTGGAGGCAGAAGCAGTCAAGGGTAGCTTAGGGTTAGGGTTAGGGTTAGGGTGAGGGGTAGGGTATGGCTTAGGGTACGGGTTCGGGGAGGGGTTCGGGTCGGGCGTAGGGTATGGGTTAGGTTTAGGGTTAGGGCTAGTGTTAGGTTTAGGGTACGGGTTAGGATTAGGGTACGCGTTAGGGTTAGGGTAGGGGTTAGGGTTAGGGTACGCGTTAGGTTGAGGGTAGTTATTAAACCTATCCCACTCTCTATATACCCCTTAGCACTTAAAGGAATATTATTTGGGGGTCCCGCCATGGAGAAGAGTTTAGACACGAGGAGAAGATAAGGAACACACCCATTATCAAGAAATCACATTAGGATTCTCTTTTTAACCTGTTCCTTAAAACACTAGTGCTTAGGAAATCTATTGGAGGCAGAAGCAGTCAAGGGTAGCTTAGGGTTAGGGTGAGGGTTAGGTTTAGGGCTCGGTTTAGGGTACGGGTTAGGATTAGGGTACGCGTTAGGGTTAGGGTAGGGCTTAGGGTTAGGGTACGCGTTAGGGTGGGAGTAGTTATTAAACCTATCACACTCTCTAGATACCCCTTAGCACGTAAAGGAATATTATTTGGGGGTCCAGCCATGGAGAAGAGTTTAGACACGAGGAGAAGATAAGGAACACACCCATTATCAAGAAATCACATTAGGATTCTCTTTTTAACCTGTTCCTTAAAACACTAGTGCTTAGGAAATCTATTGGAGGCAGAAGCAGTCAAGGGTAGCTTAGGGTTAGGGTTAGGGTTAGGGTGAGGGTTATGGTACGGCTTAGGGTACGAGTTCGGGGAGGGGTTCGGGTAGAGCGTAGGGTATGTGTTAGGGTTAGGGTTAGGGCTAGTGTTAAGGTTAGGGCTCGGTTTAGGGTACGGGTTAGGATTAGGGTACGCGTTAGTGTTAGGGTAGTGGTTAGGGTTAGGGTACGCTTTAGGGTGAGGGTAGTTATTAAACCTATCCCACTCTCTAGATACCCCTTAGCACGTAAAGGAATATTATTTGGGGGTCCAGCCATGGAGAAGAGTTTAGACACTAGGAGAAGATAAGGAACACACCCATTATCAAGAAATCACAATATGATTCTCTTTTTAAACTGTTCCTTAAAACACTAGTGCTTAGGAAATCTATTGGAGGCAGAAGCAGTCAAGGGTAGCTTAGGGTTAGGGTTGGGGTTAGGGTGACGGTTAGGGTATGGCTTAGGGTACGGGTTCGGGGAGGGGTTCGGGTAGGGCGTGGCTATGGGTTAGGGTTAGGGTTAGGGTTAGTGTTAGGGTTAGGGCTTGGTTTAGGGTACGGTTTAGGATTAGGGTACGCGTTAGGGTTAGGGTAGGGGTTAGGGTTAGGGTATGCGATAGGGTGAGGTTAGTTATTAAACCTATCCCACTCTCTAGATACCCCTTAGCACGTAAAGGAATATTATTTGGGGGTCCAGCCATGGAGAAGAGTTTAGACACTAGGAGAAGATAAGGAACACACCCATTATCAAGAAATCACATTAGGATTCTCTTTTTAACCTGTTCCTTAAAACACTAGTGCTTAGGAAATCTATTGGAGGCAGAAGCCGTCAAGGGTAGCTTAGGGTTAGGGTTAGGGTTAGGGTGAGGGTTAGGGTACGGTTTAGGGTACGGGTTCAGGGAGGGGTTCGGGTAGGGCGTAGGGTATGGGTTAGGGTTAAGGTTAGAGTTAGTGTTAGGGTTAGGGCTCGGTTTAGGGTACGGGTTAGGATTAGGGTACGCGTTAGGGTTAGGGTAGGGGTTAGGGTTAGGGTACGTGTTAGGGTGAGGGTAGTTATTAAACCTATCACACTCTCTAGATACCCCTTAGCACATAAAGGAATATTATTTGGGGGTACAGCCATTTAGAAGAGTTTAGACACTAGGAGAAGATAAGGAACACACCCATTATCACGAAATCACATTAGGATTCTCTTTTTAACCTGTTCCTTAAAACACTAGTGCTTAGGAAATCTATTGGAGGCAGAAGCAGTCAAGGGTAGCTTAGGGTTAGGGTTAGGGTTAGGGTGAGGGTTAGGGTACGTCTTAGGGTACGGGTTCGGGGAGGGGTTCGGGTAGGGCGTAGGGTATGGGTTAGGGTTAGGGTTAGGGCTAGTGTTAGGTTTAGGGCTCGGTTTAGGGTACGGGTTAGGATTAGGGTACGCGTTAGGGTTAGGGTAGGGGTTAGGGTTAGGGTACGCGTTAGGGTGAGGGTAGTTATTAAACCTATCCTACTCTCTAGATCCCCCTTAGCACTTAAAGGAATATTATTTGGGGGTCCAGCCATGGAGAAGAGTTTAGACACGAGGAGAAGATAAGGAACACACCCATTATCAAAAATCACATTAGGATTCTCTTTTTAACCTGTTCCTTAAAACACTAGTGCTTAGGAAATCTATTGGAGGCAGAAGCAGTCAAGGGTAGCTTAGGGTTAGGGTGAGGGTTAGGGTACGGCTTAGGGTACGGGTTCGGGGAGGTGTTCTGGTAGGGCGTAGGGTATTGGTTAGGGTTAGGGTTAGGGCTAGTGTTAGGGTTAGGGCTCGGTTTCGGGTACGTGTTAGGATTAGGGTACGCGTTAGGGTTAGGGTAGGGGTTAGGGTTAGGGAACGCGTTAGGGTGAGGGTAGTTATTAAACCTATCCCACTCTCTAGATACCCCTTAGCACGTAAAGTAATATTATTTGGGGGTCCAGCCATGGAGAAGAGTTTAGACACGAGGAGAAGATAAGGAACACACCCATTATCAAGAAATCACATTAGGATTCTCTTTTTAACCTGTTCCTTAAAACACTAGTGCTTAGGAAATCTATTGGAGGCAGAAGCCATCAAGGGTAGCTTAGGGTTAGGGTTAGGGTTAGGGTGAGGGTTAGGGTACGGTTTAGGGTACGGGTTCAGGGAGGGGTTCGGGTAGGGCGTAGGTTATGTGTTAGGGTTACGGTTAGAGTTAGTGTTAGGGTTAGGGCTCGGTTTAGGGTACGGGTTAGGATTAGGGAACGCGCTAGGGTTAGGGTAGGGGTTAGAGTTAGGGTACGCGTTAGGGTGAGGGTAGTTATTAAACCTATCCCACTCTCTAGATACCCCTTAGCACGTAAAGGAATATTGTTTGGGGGTCCAGCCATGGAGAAGAGTTTAGACACTAGGAGAAGATAAGGAACACACCCATTATCACGAAATCATATTAGGATTCTCTTTTTAACCTGTTCCTTAAAACACTAGTGCTTAGGAAATCTATTGGAGGCAGAAGCAGTCAAGGGTAGCTTAGGGTTAGTGTTAGGGTTAGGGTGAGGGCTAGGGTATGGCTTAGGGTACGGGTTCGGGGAGGGGTTCGTGTAGGGCGTAGGGTATGGCTTAGGGTTAGGGTTAGGGCTAGTGTTAGGTTTAGGGCTCGGTTTAGGGTATGGGTTAGGATTAGGGTACGCGTTAGGGTTAGGGTAGGGGTTAGGGTTAGGGTACGCGTTAGGGTGAGGTTAGTTATTAAACCTATCCCACTCTCTAGATACCCCTTAGCACGTAAAGGAATATTATTTGGGGGTCCAGCAATGGAGAAGAGTTTAGACACTAGGAGAAGATAAGGAACACACCCATTATCACGAATTCACATTAGGATTCTCTTTTTAACCTGTTCCTTAAAACACTAGTGCTTACGAAATCTATTGGAGGCAGAAGCCGTCAAGGGTAGCTTAGGGTAAGGGTTAGGGTTAGGGTGAGGGTTAGGGTACGGCTTAGGTTACGGGTTCGGGGAGGGGTTCGGGTAGGGCGTAGGGTATGGGTTAGGGTTAGGGTTAGGGTTAGTGTTAGGGTTAGGGCTCGGTTTAGGGTACGGGTTAGGATTAGGGTACGCGTTAGGGTTAGGGTAGGGGTTAGGGTTAGTGTACGCGTTAGGGTGAGGGTAGTTATTAAACCTATCCCACTCTCTAGATACCCCTTAGCACGTACAGGAATATTATTGGGGGTCCAGCCATGGAGAAGAGTTTAGACACGAGGAAAAGATAAGGAACACACCCATTATCACGAAATCACATTAGGATTCTCTTTTTAACCTGTTCCTTAAAACACTAGTGCTTAGGAAATCTATTGGAGGCAGAAGCCGTCAAGGGTAGCTTAGGGTTAGGGTTAGGGTTAAGGTGAGGGTTAGGGTATGGCTTAGGGTACGGGTTCGGGGAGGGGTTCGGGTAGGGCGTACGGTATGGGTAAGGGTTAGGGTTAGGGTTAGTGTTAGGGTTAGGGCTCGGTTAAGGGTACGGGTTAGGATTAGGGTACGCGTTAGTGTTAGGGTAGTGGTTAGGGTTAGGGTACGCTTTAGGGTGAGGGTAGTTATTAAACCTATCCCACTCTCTAGATACCCCTTAGCACGTAAAGTAATATTATTTGGGTGTCCAGCCATGGAGAATAGTTTAGACACTAGGAGAAGATAAGGAACACACCCATTATCAAGAAATCACATTAGGATTCTCTTTTTAACCTGTTCCTTAAAACACTAGTGCTTAGGAAATCTATTGGAGGCAGAAGCCGTCAAGGGTAGCTTAGGGATAGGGTTAGGGTTAGGGTGAGGGTTAGGGTACGGCTTAGGGTACGGGTTCGGGGAGGGTTTCGGGTAGGGCGTAGGGTATGGGTTAGGGTTAGGGTTAGGGTTAGTGTTAGGGTTAGGGCTCGGTTTAGGGTACGGGTTAGGATTAGGGTACGCGTTAGGGTTAGGGTAGGGGTTAGGGTTAGTGTACGCGTTAATGTGAGGGTAGTTATTAAACCTATCCCACTCTCTAGATACCCCTTAGCACGTACAGGAATATTATTGGGGGTCCAGCCATGGAGAAATGTTTAGACACTAGGAGAAGATAAGGAACACACCCATTATCACGAAATCACTTTAGGATTCTCTTTTTAACCTGTTCCTTAAAACACTAGTGCTTAGGAAATCTATTGGAGGCAGAAGCAGTCAAGGGTAGCTTAGGGTTAGGGTTAGGGTTAGGGTGAGGGTTAGGGTATGGCTTAGGGTACGGGTTCGGGGAGGGGTTCGGGTAGGGCGTAGGGTATGGGTTAGGTATAGGGTTAGGGCTAGAGTTAGGGTTAGGGCTCGGTTTAGGTTATGGGTTAGGATTAGGGTACGCGTTAGGGTTAGGGTAGGGGTTAGGGTTAGGGTACGCGTTAGGGTGGGGGTATTTATTAAACCTATCCCACTCTCTAGATACCCCTTAGCACATAAAGGAATATTATTTGGGGGTCCAGCCATGGAGAAGAGTTTAGACACGAGGAGAAGATAAGGAACACACCCATTATCAAGAAATCACATTAGGATTCTCTTTTTCACCTGTTCCTTAAAACACTAGTGCTTAGGAAATCTATTGGAGGCAGAAGCAGTCAAGGGGAGCTTAGGGTTAGGGTTAGGGTTAGGGTGAGTGTTAGGGTATGGCTTAGGGTACGGGTTCGGGGAGGGGTTCGGGTAGGGCGTAGGGTATGGGTCAGGGTTAGGGTTAGGGTTAGTGTTAGGGTTAGGGCTCGGTTTAGGGTACGGGTTAGGATTAGGGTACGCGTTAGTGTTAGGGTAGGGGTTAGGGTTGGGGTACGCGATAGGGTGAGGTTAGTTATTAAACCTATCCCACTCTCTAGATACCCCTTAGCACGTAAAGGAATATTATTTGGGGGTCCAGCCATGGAGAAGAGTTTAGACACTAGGAGAAGATAAGGAACACACCCATTATCAAGAAATCACAATATGATTCTCTTTTTAAACTGTTCCTTAAAACACTAGTGCTTAGGAAATCTATTGGAGGCAGAAGCAGTCAAGGGTAGCTTAGGGTTAGGGTTGGGGTTAGGGTGACGGTTAGGGTATGGCTTAGGGTACGGGTTCGGGGAGGGGTTCGGGTAGGGCGTGGCTATGGGTTAGGGTTAGGGTTAGGGTTAGTGTTAGGGTTAGGGCTTGGTTTAGGGTACGGTTTAGGATTAGGGTACGCGTTAGGGTTAGGGTAGGGGTTAGGGTTAGGGTATGCGATAGGGTGAGGTTAGTTATTAAACCTATCCCACTCTCTAGATACCCCTTAGCACGTAAAGGAATATTATTTGGGGGTCCAGCCATGGAGAAGAGTTTAGACACTAGGAGAAGATAAGGAACACACCCATTATCAAGAAATCACATTAGGATTCTCTTTTTAACCTGTTCCTTAAAACACTAGTGCTTAGGAAATCTATTGGAGGCAGAAGCCGTCAAGGGTAGCTTAGGGTTAGGGTTAGGGTTAGGGTGAGGGTTAGGGTACGGTTTAGGGTACGGGTTCAGGGAGGGGTTCGGGTAGGGCGTAGGGTATGGGTTAGGGTTAGGGTTAGAGTTAGTGTTAGGGTTAGGGCTCGGTTTAGGGTACGGGTTAGGATTAGGGTACGCGTTAGGGTTAGGGTAGGGGTTAGGGTTAGGGTACGTGTTAGGGTGAGGGTAGTTATTAAACCTATCACACTCTCTAGATACCCCTTAGCACATAAAGGAATATTATTTGGTGGTCCAGCCATTTAGAAGAGTTTAGACACTAGGAGAAGATAAGGAACACACCCATTATCACGAAATCACATTAGGATTCTCTTTTTAACCTGTTCCTTAAAACACTAGTGCTTAGGAAATCTATTGGAGGCAGAAGCAGTCAAGGGTAGCTTAGGGTTAGGGTTAGGGTTAGGGTGAGGGTTAGGGTACGTCTTAGGGTACGGGTTCGGGGAGGGGTTCGGGTAGGGCGTAGGGTATGGGTTAGAGTTAGGGTTAGGGCTAGTGTTAGGTTTAGGGCTCGGTTTAGGGTACGGGTTAGGATTAGGGTACGCGTTAGGGTTAGGGTAGGGGTTAGGGTTAGGGTACGCGTTAGGGTGAGGGTAGTTATTAAACCTATCCTACTCTCTAGATCCCCCTTAGCACTTAAAGGAATATTATTTGGGGGTCCAGCCATGGAGAAGAGTTTAGACACGAGGAGAAGATAAGGAACACACCCATTATCAAAAATCACATTAGGATTCTCTTTTTAACCTGTTCCTTAAAACACTAGTGCTTAGGAAATCTATTGGAGGCAGAAGCAGTCAAGGGTAGCTTAGGGTTAGGGTGAGGGTTAGGGTACGGCTTAGGGTACGGGTTCGGGGAGGTGTTCTGGTAGGGCGTAGGGTATTGGTTAGGGTTAGGGTTAGGGCTAGTGTTAGGGTTAGGGCTCGGTTTAGGGTACGGGTTAGGATTAGGGTACGCGTTAGGGTTAGGGTAGGGGTTAGGGTTAGGGAACGCGTTAGGGTGAGGGGAGTTATTAAACCTATCCCACTCTCTAGATACCCCTTAGCACGTAAAGTAATATTATTTGGGGGTCCAGCCATGGAGAAGAGTTTAGACACGAGGAGAAGATAAGGAACACACCCATTATCAAGAAATCACATTAGGATTCTCTTTTTAACCTGTTCCTTAAAACACTAGTGCTTAGGAAATCTATTGGAGGCAGAAGCCATCAAGGGTAGCTTAGGGTTAGGGTTAGGGTTAGGGTGAGGGTTAGGGTACGGTTTAGGGTACGGGTTCAGGGAGGGGTTCGGGTAGGGCGTAGGTTATGTGTTAGGGTTAGGGTTAGAGTTAGTGTTAGGGTTAGGGCTCGGTTTAGGGTACGGGTTAGGATTAGGGAACGCGCTAGGGTTAGGGTAGGGGTTAGAGTTAGGGTACGCGTTAGGGTGAGGGTAGTTATTAAACCTATCCCACTCTCTAGATACCCCTTAGCACGTAAAGGAATATTGTTTGGGGGTCCAGCCATGGAGAAGAGTTTAGACACTAGGAGAAGATAAGGAACACACCCATTATCACGAAATCATATTAGGATTCTCTTTTTAACCTGTTCCTTAAAACACTAGTGCTTAGGAAATCTATTGGAGGCAGAAGCAGTCAAGGGTAGCTTAGGGTTAGTGTTAGGGTTAGGGTGAGGGCTAGGGTATGGCTTAGGGTACGGGTTCGGGGAGGGGTTCGTGTAGGGCGTAGGGTATGGCTTAGGGTTAGGGTTAGGGCTAGTGTTAGGTTTAGGGCTCGGTTTAGGGTATGGGTTAGGATTAGGGTACGCGTTAGGGTTAGGGTAGGGGTTAGGGTTAGGGTACGCGTTAGGGTGAGGTTAGTTATTAAACCTATCCCACTCTCTAGATACCCCTTAGCACGTAAAGGAATATTATTTGGGGGTCCAGCAATGGAGAAGAGTTTAGACACTAGGAGAAGATAAGGAACACACCCATTATCACGAATTCACATTAGGATTCTCTTTTTAACCTGTTCCTTAAAACACTAGTGCTTACGAAATCTATTGGAGGCAGAAGCCGTCAAGGGTAGCTTAGGGTAAGGGTTAGGGTTAGGGTGAGGGTTAGGGTACGGCTTAGGTTACGGGTTCGGGGAGGGGTTCGGGTAGGGCGTAGGGTATGGGTTAGGGTTAGGGTTAGGGTTAGTGTTAGGGTTAGGGCTCGGTTTAGGGTACGGGTTAGGATTAGGGTACGCGTTAGGGTTAGGGTAGGGGTTAGGGTTAGTGTACGCGTTAGGGTGAGGGTAGTTATTAAACCTATCCCACTCTCTAGATACCCCTTAGCACGTACAGGAATATTATTGGGGGTCCAGCCATGGAGAAGAGTTTAGACACGAGGAAAAGATAAGGAACACACCCATTATCACGAAATCACATTAGGATTCTCTTTTTAACCTGTTCCTTAAAACACTAGTGCTTAGGAAATCTATTGGAGGCAGAAGCCGTCAAGGGTAGCTTAGGGTTAGGGTTAGGGTTAAGGTGAGGGTTAGGGTATGGCTTAGGGTACGGGTTCGGGGAGGGGTTCGGGTAGGGCGTACGGTATGGGTTAGGGTTAGGGTTAGGGTTAGTGTTAGGGTTAGGGCTCGGTTAAGGGTACGGGTTAGGATTAGGGTACGCGTTAGTGTTAGGGTAGTGGTTAGGGTTAGGGTACGCTTTAGGGTGAGGGTAGTTATTAAACCTATCCCACTCTCTAGATACCCCTTAGCACGTAAAGTAATATTATTTGGGGGTCCAGCCATGGAGAATAGTTTAGACACTAGGAGAAGATAAGGAACACACCCATTATCAAGAAATCACATTAGGATTCTCTTTTTAACCTGTTCCTTAAAACACTAGTGCTTAGGAAATCTATTGGAGGCAGAAGCCGTCAAGGGTAGCTTAGGGATAGGGTTAGGGTTAGGGTGAGGGTTAGGGTACGGCTTAGGGTACGGGTTCGGGGAGGGTTTCGGGTAGGGCGTAGGGTATGGGTTAGGGTTAGGGTTAGGGTTAGTGTTAGGGTTAGGGCTCGGTTTAGGGTACGGGTTAGGATTAGGGTACGCGTTAGGGTTAGGGTAGGGGTTAGGGTTAGTGTACGCGTTAATGTGAGGGTAGTTATTAAACCTATCCCACTCTCTAGATACCCCTTAGCACGTACAGGAATATTATTTGGAGTCCAGCCATGGAGAAATGTTTAGACACTAGGAGAAGATAAGGAACACACCCATTATCACGAAATCACTTTAGGATTCTCTTTTTAACCTGTTCCTTAAAACACTAGTGCTTAGGAAATCTATTGGAGGCAGAAGCAGTCAAGGGTAGCTTAGGGTTAGGGTTAGGGTTAGGGTGAGGGTTAGGGTATGGCTTAGGGTACGGGTTCGGGGAGGGGTTCGGGTAGGGCGTACGGTATGGGTTAGGTATAGGGTTAGGGCTAGAGTTAGGGTTAGGGCTCGGTTTAGGTTATGGGTTAGGATTAGGGTACGCGTTAGGGTTAGGGTAGGGGTTAGGGTTAGGGTACGCGTTAGGGTGGGGGTATTTATTAAACCTATCCCACTCTCTAGATACCCCTTAGCACATAAAGGAATATTATTTGGGGGTCCAGCCATGGAGAAGAGTTTAGACACGAGGAGAAGATAAGGAACACACCCATTATCAAGAAATCACATTAGGATTCTCTTTTTCACCTGTTCCTTAAAACACTAGTGCTTAGGAAATCTATTGGAGGCAGAAGCAGTCAAGGGGAGCTTAGGGTTAGGGTTAGGGTTAGGGTGAGTGTTAGGGTATGGCTTAGGGTACGGGTTCGGGGAGGGGTTCGGGTAGGGCGTAGGGTATGGGTCAGGGTTAGGGTTAGGGTTAGTGTTAGGGTTAGGGCTCGGTTTAGGGTACGGGTTAGGATTAGGGTACGCGTTAGTGTTAGGGTAGGGGTTAGGGTTGGGGT
Source organism: Balaenoptera acutorostrata (assembly GCF_949987535.1). Classification (NCBI taxonomy): domain Eukaryota; kingdom Metazoa; phylum Chordata; class Mammalia; order Artiodactyla; family Balaenopteridae; genus Balaenoptera; species Balaenoptera acutorostrata. Next base: position 367,032 of record NW_026646592.1, read on the forward strand.
ACGCGATAGGGTGAGGTTAGTTATTAAACCTATCCCACTCTCTAGATACCCCTTAGCACGTAAAGGAATATTATTTGGGGGTCCAGCCATGGAGAAGAGTTTAGACACTAGGAGAAGATAAGGAACACACCCATTATCAAGAAATCACATTAGGATTCTCTTTTTAACCTGTTCCTTAAAACACTAGTGCTTAGGAAATCTATTGGAGGCAGAAGCAGTCAAGGGTAGCTTAGGGTTAGGGTGAGGGTTAGGGTACGGCTTACGGTACGGGTTCGGGGAGGGGTTCGGGTAGGGCGTAGGGTATTGGTTAGGGTTAGGGTTAGGGCTAGTGTTAGGGTTAGGGCTCGGTTTAGAGTACGGGTTTGGATTAGGGTACGCGTTAGGGTTAGGGTAGGGGTTAGGGTTAGGGAACGCGTTAGGGTGAGGGTAGTTATTAAACCTATCCCACTCTCTAGATACCCCTTAGCACGTAAAGGAATATTATTTGGGGGTCCAGCCATGGAGAAGAGTTTAGACAAGAGGAGAAGATAAGGAACACACCCATTATCAAGAAATCACATTAGGATTCTCTTTTTAACCTGTTCCTTAAAACACTAGTGCTTAGGAAATCTATTGGAGGCAGAAGCCGTCAAGGGTAGCTTAGGGTTAGGGTTAGGGTTAGGGTGAGGGTTAGGGTACGGTTTAGGGTACGGGTTCAGGGAGGGGTTCGGGTAGGGCGTAGGGTATGGGTTAGGGTTAGGGTTAGAGTTAGTGTTAGGGTTAAGGCTCGGTTTAGGGTACGGGTTAGGATTAGGGTACGCTTTAGGGTTAGGGTAGGGGTTAGAGTTAGGGTACGCGTTAGGGTGAGGGTAGTTATTAAACCTATCCCACTCTCTAGATACCCCTTAGCACGTAAAGGAATATTGTTTGGGGGTCCAGCCATGGAGAAGAGTTTAGACACTAGGAGAAGATAAGGAACACACCCATTATCACGAAATCATATTAGGATTCTCTTTTTAACCTGTTCCTTAAAACACTAGTGCTTAGGAAATCTATTGGAGGCAGAAGCAGTCAAGGGTAGCTTAGGGTTAGTGTTAGGGTTAGGGTGACGGCTAGGGTATGGCTTAGGGTACGGGTTCGGGGAGGGGTTCGGGTAGGGCGTAGGGTATGGGTTAGGGTTAGGGTTAGGGCTAGTGTTAGGTTTAGGGCTCGGTTTAGGGTACGGGTTAGGATTAGGGTACGCGTTAGGATTAGGGTAGGGGTTAGGGTTAGGGTACGCGTTACGGTGAGGGTAGTTATTAAACCTATCCCACTCTCTAGATACCCCTTAGCACGTAAAGGAATATTATTTGGGGGTCCAGCCATGGAGAAGAGTTTAGACACGAGGAGAAGATAAGGAACACACCCATTATCAAGAAATCACATTAGGATTCTCTTTTTAACCTGTTCCTTAAAACACTAGTGCTTAGGAAATCTATTGGAGGCAGAAGCAATCAAGGGTAGCTTAGGGTTAGGGTTAGAGTTAGGGTGAGGGTTAGGGTACGGCTTAGGGTACGGGTTCGGGGAGGGTTTCGGGTAGGGCGTAGGGTATGGGTTAGGGTTAGGGTTAGGGTTAGTGTTAGGGTTAGGGCTCGGTTTAGGGTACGGGTTAGGATTAGGGTACGCGTTAGGGTTAGGGTAGGGGTTAGGGTTAGTGTACGCGTTAATGTGAGGGTAGTTATTAAACCTATCCCACTCTCTAGATACCCCTTAGCACGTACAGGAATATTATTGGGGGTCCAGCCATGGAGAAGTGTTTAGACACTAGGAGAAGATAAGGAACACACCCATTATCACGAAATCACTTTAGGATTCTCTTTTTAACCTGTTCCTTAAAACACTAGTGCTTAGGAAATCTATTGGAGGCAGAAGCAGTCAAGGGTAGCTTAGGGTTAGGGTTAGGGTTAGGGTGAGGGTTAGGGTATGGCTTAGGGTACGGGTTCGGGGAGGGGTTCGGGTAGGGCGTAGGGTATGGGTTAGGTATAGGGTTAGGGCTAGAGTTAGGGTTAGGGCTCGGTTTAGGTTATGGGTTAGGATTAGGGTACGCGTTAGGGTTAGGTTAGGGGTTAGGGTTAGGGTACGCGTTAGGGTGGGGGTATTTATTAAACCTATCCCACTCTCTAGATACCCCTTAGCACATAAAGGAATATTATATGGGGGTCCAGCCATGGAGAAGAGTTTAGACACGAGGAGAAGATAAGGAACACACCCATTATCAAGAAATCACATTAGGATTCTCTTTTTCACCTGTTCCTTAAAACACTAGTGCTTAGGAAATCTATTGGAGGCAGAAGCAGTCAAGGGGAGCTTAGGGTTAGGGTTAGGGTTAGGGTGAGTGATAGGGTATGGCTTAGGGTACGGGTTCGGGGAGGCGTTCGGGTAGGGCGTAGGGTATGGGTCAGGGTTAGGGTTAGGGTTAGTGTTAGGGTTAGGGCTCGGTTTAGGGTACGGGTTAGGATTAGTGTACGCGTTAGTGTTAGGGTAGGGGTTAGGGTTGGGGTATGCGATAGGGTGAGGTTAGTTATTAAACCTATCCCACTCTCTAGTTACCCCTTAGCACGTAAAGGAATATTATTTGGGGGTCCAGCCATGGAGAAGAGTTTAGACACTAGGAGAAGATAAGGAACACACCCATTATCAAGAAATCACATTAGGATTCTCTTTTTAACCTGTTCCTTAAAACACTAGTGCTTAGGAAATCTATTGGAGGCAGAAGCAGTCAAGGGTAGCTTAGGGTTAGGGTGAGGGTTAGGGTACGGCTTACGGTACGGGTTCGGGGAGGGGTTCGGGTAGGGCGTAGGGTATTGGTTAGGGTTAGGGTTAGGGCTAGTGTTAGGGTTAGGGCTCGGTTTAGAGTACGGGTTAGGATTAGGGTACGCGTTAGGGTTAGGGTAGGGGTTAGGGTTAGGGAACGCGTTAGGGTGAGGGTAGTTATTAAACCTATCCCACTCTCTAGATACCCCTTAGCACGTAAAGGAATATTATTTGGGGGTCCAGCCATGGAGAAGAGTTTAGACAAGAGGAGAAGATAAGGAACACACCCATTATCAAGAAATCACATTAGGATTCTCTTTTTAACCTGTTCCTTAAAACACTAGTGCTTAGGAAATCTATTGGAGGCAGAAGCCGTCAAGGGTAGCTTAGGGTTAGGGTTAGGGTTAGGGTTAGGGTGAGGGTTAGGGTACGGTTTAGGGTACGGGTTCAGGGAGGGGTTCGGGTAGGGCGTAGGGTATGGGTTAGGGTTAGGGTTAGAGTTAGTGTTAGGGTTAAGGCTCGGTTTAGGGTACGGGTTAGGATTAGGGTACGCTTTAGGGTTAGGGTAGGGGTTAGAGTTAGGGTACGCGTTAGGGTGAGGGTAGTTATTAAACCTATCCCACTCTCTAGATACCCCTTAGCACGTAAAGGAATATTGTTTGGGGGTCCAGCCATGGAGAAGAGTTTAGACACTAGGAGAAGATAAGGAACACACCCATTATCACGAAATCATATTAGGATTCTCTTTTTAACCTGTTCCTTAAAACACTAGTGCTTAGGAAATCTATTGGAGGCAGAAGCAGTCAAGGGTAGCTTAGGGTTAGTGTTAGGGTTAGGGTGACGGCTAGGGTATGGCTTAGGGTACGGGTTCGGGGAGGGGTTCGGGTAGGGCGTAGGGTATGGGTTAGGGTTAGGGTTAGGGCTAGTGTTAGGTTTAGGGCTCGGTTTAGGGTACGGGTTAGGATTAGGGTACGCGTTAGGATTAGGGTAGGGGTTAGGGTTAGGGTACGCGTTACGGTGAGGGTAGTTATTAAACCTATCCCACTCTCTAGATACCCCTTAGCACGTAAAGGAATATTATTTGGGGGTCCAGCCATGGAGAAGAGTTTAGACACGAGGAGAAGATAAGGAACACACCCATTATCAAGAAATCACATTAGGATTCTCTTTTTCACCTGTTCCTTAAAACACTAGTGCTTAGGAAATCTATTGGAGGCAGAAGCAGTCAAGGGGAGCTTAGGGTTAGGGTTAGGGTTAGGGTGAGGGTTAGGGTATGGCTTAGGGTACGGGTTCGGGGAGGGGTTCGGGTAGGGCGTAGGGTATGGGTCAGGGTTAGGGTTAGGGTTAATGTTAGGGTTAGGGCTCGGTTTAGGGTACGGGTTAGGATTAGGGTACGCGTTAGTGTTAGGGTAGGGGTTAGGGTTGGGGTACGCGATAGGGTGAGGTTAGTTATTAAACCTATCCCACTCTCTAGATACCCCTTAGCACGTAAAGGAATATTATTTGGGGGTCCAGCCATGGAGAAGAGTTTAGACACTAGGAGAAGATAAGGAACACACCCATTATCAAGAAATCACATTAGGATTCTCTTTTTAACCTGTTCCTTAAAACACTAGTGCTTAGGAAATCTATTGGAGGCAGAAGCAGTCAAGGGTAGCTTAGGGTTAGGGTGAGGGTTAGGGTACGGCTTACGGTACGGGTTCGGGGAGGGGTTCGGGTAGGGCGTAGGGTATTGGTTAGGGTTAGGGTTAGGGCTAGTGTTAGGGTTAGGGCTCGGTTTAGAGTACGGGTTAGGATTAGGGTACGCGTTAGGGTTAGGGTAGGGGTTAGGGTTAGGGAACGCGTTAGGGTGAGGGTAGTTATTAAACCTATCCCACTCTCTAGATACCCCTTAGCACGTAAAGGAATATTATTTGGGGGTCCAGCCATGGGGAAGAGTTTAGACAAGAGGAGAAGATAAGGAACACACCCATTATCAAGAAATCACATTAGGATTCTCTTTTTAACCTGTTCCTTAAAACACTAGTGCTTAGGAAATCTATTGGAGGCAGAAGCCGTCAAGGGTAGCTTAGGGTTAGGGTTAGGGTTAGGGTGAGGGTTAGGGTACGGCTTAGGGTACGGGTTCGGGGAGGGTTTCGGGTAGGGCGTAGGTTATGGGTTAGGGTTAGGGTTAGGGTTAGTGTTAGGGTTAGGGCTCGGTTTAGGGTACGGGTTAGGATTAGGGTACGCGTTAGGGTTAGGGTAGGGGTTAGGGTTAGTGTACGCGTTAGGGTGAGGGTAGTTATTAAACCTACCCACTCTCTAGATACCCCTTAGCACGTACAGGAATATTATTGGGGGTCCAGCCATGGAGAAGAGTTTAGACACGAGGAGAATATAAGGAACACACCCATTATCACGAAATCACATTAGGATTCTCTTTTTAACCTGTTCCTTAAAACACTAGTGCTTAGGAAATCTATTGGAGGCAGAAGCAGTCAAGGGTAGCTTAGGGTTAGGGTTAGGGTTAGGGTGAGGGTTAGGGTATGGCTTAGGATACGGGTTCGGGGCGGGGTTCGGGTAGGGCGTAGGGTATGGGTTAGGGTTAGGGTTAGGGTTAGTGTTAGGTTTAGGGCTCGGTTTAGGTTACGGGTTAGGATTAGGGTACGCGTTAGGGTTAGGGTAGGGGTTAGGGTTAGGGTACGCGTTAGGGTGGGAGTAGTTATTAAACCTATCCCACTCTCTAGATACCCCTTAGCACGTAAAGGAATATTATTTGGGGGTCCAGCCATGGAGAAGAGTTTAGACACGAGGAGAAGTTAAGGAACACACCCATTATCACGAAATCACATTAGGATTCTCTTTTTAACCTGTTCCTTAAAACACTAGTGCTTAGGAAATCTATTGGAGGCAGAAGCAGTCAAGGGTAGCTTAGGGTTAGGGTTAGGGTTAGGGTGAGGGTTAGGGTACGGCTTAGGGTACGGGTTCGGGGAGGGGTTCGGGTAGAGCGTAGGGTATGGGTTAGGGTTAGGGTTAGGGCTAGTGTTAGGTTTAGGGCTCGGTTTAGGATACGAGTTAGGATTAGGGTACACGTTAGGGTGAGGGTAGTTATTAAACCTATCCCACTCTCTAGATACCCCTTAGCACGTACAGGAATATTATTGGGGGTCCAGCCATGGAGAAGAGTTTAGACACTAGGAGAAGATAAGGAACACACCCATTATCACGAAATCACATTAGGATTCTTTTTTAACCTGTTCCTTAAAACACTAGTGCTTAGGAAATCTATTGGAGGCAGAAGCAGTCAAGGGTAGCTTAGGGTTAGGGTTAGGGTTAGGGTGAGGGTTAGGGTATGGCTTAGGGTACGGGTTCGGGGAGGGGTTCGGGTAGGGTGTAAGGTATGGGTTAGGGTTAGGGTTAGGGTTAGTGTTAGGTTTAGGGCTCGGTTTAGGGTACGGGTTAGGATTAGGGTACGCATTAGGGTTAGGGTAGGGGTTAGGGTTAGGGTACGCGTTAGGGTGAAGGTAGTTATTAAACCTTTCCCACTCTCTAGATACCCCTTAGCACTTAAAGGAATATTATTTGGGGGTCCAGCCATGGAGAAGAGTTTAGACACGAGGAGAAGATAAGGAACACACCCATTATCAAGAAATCACATTAGGATTCTCTTTTTAACCTGTTCCTTAAAACACTAGTGCTTAGGAAATCTATTGGAGGAAGAAGCAGTCAAGGGTAGCTTAGGGTTAGGGTTAGGGTTAGGGTGAGGGTTAGGGTACGGCTTAGGTTACGGGTTCGGGGAGGGGTTCGGGTAGGGCGTAGGGTATGGGTTAGGGTTAGAGTTAGGGTTAGTGTTAGGGTTAGGGCTCGGTTAAGGGTACGGGTTAGGATTAGGGTACGCGTTAGTGTTAGGGTAGTGGTTAGGGTAAGGGTACGCTTTAGGTTGAAGGTAGTTATTAAACCTATCCCACTCTCTAGATACCCCTTAGCACGTAAAGGAATATTATTTGGGGGTCCAGCCATGGAGAAGAGTTTAGACACAAGGAGAAGATAAGGAACACACCCATTATCAAGAAATCACATTAGGATTCTCTTTTTAACCTGTTCCTTAAAACACTAATGCTTAGGAAATCTATTGGAGGCAGAAGCCGTCAAGGGTAGCTTAGGGTTAGGGTTAGGGTTAGGGTGAGGGTTAGGGTATGGCTTAGGGTACGGGTTCGGGGAGGGGTTCGGGTAGGGCGTAGGGTATTGGTTAGGTTTAGGGTTAGGGCTAGTGTTAGGGTTAGGGCTCGGTTTAGGGTACGGGTTAGGATTAGGGTACGCGTTAGGGTTAGGGTAGGGGTTAGGGTTAGGGAACGCGTTAGGGTGAGGGTAGTTATTAAACCTATCCCACTCTCTAGATACCCCTTAGCACGTAAAGGAATATTATTTGGGGGTCCAGCCATGGAGAAGAGTTTAGACACGAGGAGAAGATAAGGAACACACCCATTATCAAGAAATCACATTAGGATTCTCTTTTTAACCTGTTCCTTAAAACACTAGTGCTTAGGAAATCTATTGGAGGCAGAAGCAGTCAAGGGTAGCTTAGGGTTAGGGTGAGGGTTAGGGTACGGCTTACGGTACGGGTTCGGGGAGGGGTTCGGGTAGGGCGTAGGGTATTGGTTAGGGTTAGGGTTAGGGCTAGTGTTAGGGTTAGGGCTCGGTTTAGAGTACGGGTTAGGATTAGGGTACGCGTTAGGGTTAGGGTAGGGGTTAGGGTTAGGGAACGCGTTAGGGTGAGGGTAGTTATTAAACCTATCCCACTCTCTAGATACCCCTTAGCACGTAAAGGAATATTATTTGGGGGTCCAGCCATGGGGAAGAGTTTAGACAAGAGGAGAAGATAAGGAACACACCCATTATCAAGAAATCACATTAGGATTCTCTTTTTAACCTGTTCCTTAAAACACTAGTGCTTAGGAAATCTATTGGAGGCAGAAGCCGTCAAGGGTAGCTTAGGGTTAGGGTTAGGGTTAGGGTGAGGGTTAGGGTACGGCTTAGGGTACGGGTTCGGGGAGGGTTTCGGGTAGGGCGTAGGTTATGGGTTAGGGTTAGGGTTAGGGTTAGTGTTAGGGTTAGGGCTCGGTTTAGGGTACGGGTTAGGATTAGGGTACGCGTTAGGGTTAGGGTAGGGGTTAGGGTTAGTGTACGCGTTAGGGTGAGGGTAGTTATTAAACCTACCACTCTCTAGATACCCCTTAGCACGTACAGGAATATTATTGGGGGTCCAGCCATGGAGAAGAGTTTAGACACGAGGAGAATATAAGGAACACACCCATTATCACGAAATCACATTAGGATTCTCTTTTTAACCTGTTCCTTAAAACACTAGTGCTTAGGAAATCTATTGGAGGCAGAAGCAGTCAAGGGTAGCTTAGGGTTAGGGTTAGGGTTAGGGTGAGGGTTAGGGTATGGCTTAGGATACGGGTTCGGGGCGGGGTTCGGGTAGGGCGTAGGGTATGGGTTAGGGTTAGGGTTAGGGTTAGTGTTAGGTTTAGGGCTCGGTTTAGGTTACGGGTTAGGATTAGGGTACGCGTTAGGGTTAGGGTAGGGGTTAGGGTTAGGGTACGCGTTAGGGTGGGAGTAGTTATTAAACCTATCCCACTCTCTAGATACCCCTTAGCACGTAAAGGAATATTATTTGGGGGTCCAGCCATGGAGAAGAGTTTAGACACGAGGAGAAGTTAAGGAACACACCCATTATCACGAAATCACATTAGGATTCTCTTTTTAACCTGTTCCTTAAAACACTAGTGCTTAGGAAATCTATTGGAGGCAGAAGCAGTCAAGGGTAGCTTAGGGTTAGGGTTAGGGTTAGGGTGAGGGTTAGGGTACGGCTTAGGGTACGGGTTCGGGGAGGGGTTCGGGTAGAGCGTAGGGTATGGGTTAGGGTTAGGGTTAGGGCTAGTGTTAGGTTTAGGGCTCGGTTTAGGATACGAGTTAGGATTAGGGTACGCGTTAGGGTGAGGGTAGTTATTAAACCTATCCCACTCTCTAGATACCCCTTAGCACGTACAGGAATATTATTGGGGGTCCAGCCATGGAGAAGAGTTTAGACACTAGGAGAAGATAAGGAACACACCCATTATCACGAAATCACATTAGGATTCTTTTTTAACCTGTTCCTTAAAACACTAGTGCTTAGGAAATCTATTGGAGGCAGAAGCAGTCAAGGGTAGCTTAGGGTTAGGGTTAGGGTTAGGGTGAGGGTTAGGGTATGGCTTAGTGTACGGGTTCGGGGAGGGGTTCGGGTAGGGTGTAAGGTATGGGTTAGGGTTAGGGTTAGGGTTAGTGTTAGGTTTAGGGCTCGGTTTAGGGTACGGGTTAGGATTAGGGTACGCATTAGGGTTAGGGTAGGGGTTAGGGTTAGGGTACGCGTTAGGGTGAAGGTAGTTATTAAACCTTTCCCACTCTCTAGACACCCCTTAGCACTTAAAGGAATATTATTTGGGGGTCCAGCCATGGAGAAGAGTTTAGACACGAGGAGAAGATAAGGAACACACCCATTATCAAGAAATCACATTAGGATTCTCTTTTTAACCTGTTCCTTAAAACACTAGTGCTTAGGAAATCTATTGGAGGAAGAAGCAGTCAAGGGTAGCTTAGGGTTAGGGTTAGGGTTAGGGTGAGGGTTAGGGTACGGCTTAGGGTACGGGTTCGGGGAGGGGTTCGGGTAGGGCGTAGGGTATGGGTTAGGGTTAGAGTTAGGGTTAGTGTTAGGGTTAGGGCTCGGTTAAGGGTACGGGTTAGGATTAGGGTACGCGTTAGTGTTAGGGTAGTGGTTAGGGTAAGGGTACGCTTTAGGTTGAAGGTAGTTATTAAACCTATCCCACTCTCTAGATACCCCTTAGCACGTAAAGGAATATTATTTGGGGGTCCAGCCATGGAGAAGAGTTTAGACACAAGGAGAAGATAAGGAACACACCCATTATCAAGAAATCACATTAGGATTCTCTTTTTAACCTGTTCCTTAAAACACTAATGCTTAGGAAATCTATTGGAGGCAGAAGCCGTCAAGGGTAGCTTAGGGTTAGGGTTAGGGTTAGGGTGAGGGTTAGGGTATGGCTTAGGGTACGGGTTCGGGGAGGGGTTCGGGTAGGGCGTAGGGTATTGGTTAGGTTTAGGGTTAGGGCTAGTGTTAGGGTTAGGGCTCGGTTTAGGGTACGGGTTAGGATTAGGGTACGCGTTAGGGTTAGGGTAGGGGTTAGGGTTAGGGAACGCGTTAGGGTGAGGGTAGTTATTAAACCTATCCCACTCTCTAGATACCCCTTAGCACGTAAAGGAATATTATTTGGGTGTCCAGCCATGGAGAAGAGTTTAGACACGAGGAGAAGATAAGGAACACACCCATTATCAAGAAATCACATTAGGATTCTCTTTTTAACCTGTTCCTTAAAACACTAGTGCTTAGGAAATCTATTGGAGGCAGAAGCCGTCAAGGGTAGCTTAGGGTTAGGGTTAGGGTTAGGGTGAGGGTTAGGGTACGGTTTAGGGTACGGGTTCAGGGAGGGGTTCGGGTAGGGCGTAGGGTATGGGTTAGGGTTAGGGTTAGAGTTAGTGTTAGGGTTAGGGCTCGGTTTAGGGTCCGGGTTAGGATTAGGGTACGCTTTAGGGTTAGGGTAGGGGTTAGAGTTAGGGTACGCGTTAGGGTGAGGGTAGTTATTAAACCTATCCCACTCTCTAGATACCCCTTAGCACGTAAAGGAATATTGTTTGGGGGTCCAGCCATGGAGAAGAGTTTAGACACTAGGAGAAGATAAGGAACACACCCATTATCACGAAATCATATTAGGATTCTCTTTTTAACCTGTTCCTTAAAACACTAGTGCTTAGGAAATCTATTGGAGGCAGAAGCAGTCAACGGTAGCTTAGGGTTAGTGTTAGGGTTAGGGTGAGGGCTAGGGTATGGCTTAGGGTACGGGTTCGGTGAGGGGTTCGGGTAGGGCGTAGGGTATGGGTTAGGGTTAGGGTTAGGGCTAGTGTTAGGTTTAGGGCTCGGTTTAGGGTACGGGTTAGGATTAGGGTACGCGTTAGGATTAGGGTAGGGGTTAGGGTTAGGGTACGCGTTAGGGTGAGGGTAGTTATTAAACCTATCCCTCTCTCTAGATACCCCTTAGCACGTAAAGGAATATTATTTGGGGGTCCAGCCATGGAGAAGAGTTTAGACACGAGGAGAAGATAAGGAACACACCCATTATCAAGAAATCACATTAGGATTCTCTTTTTAACCTGTTCCTTAAAACACTAGTGCTTAGGAAATCTATTGGAGGCAGAAGCAGTCAAGGGTAGCTTAGGGTTAGGGTTAGGGTTAGGGTGAGGGTTAGGGTACGGCTTAGGTTACGGGTTCGGGGAGGGGTTCGGGTAGAGCGTAGAGTATGGGTTAGGGTTAGGGTTAGGGCTAGTGTTAGGTTTAGGGCTCGGTTTAGGGTACGGGTTAGGATTAGGGTACGCATTAGGGTTAGGGTAGGGGTTAGGGTTAGGGTACGCGTTAGGGTGAAGGTAGTTATTAAACCTTTCCCACTCTCTAGATACCCCTTAGCACTTAAAGGAATATTATTTGGGGGTCCAACCATGGAGAAGAGTTTAGACACGAGGAGAAGATAAGGAACACACCCATTATCAAGAAATCACATTAGGATTCTCTTTTTAACCTGTTCCTTAAAACACTAGTGCTTAGGAAATCTATTGGAGGAAGAAGCAGTCAAGGGTAGCTTAGGGTTAGGGTTAGGGTTAGGGTGAGGGTTAGGGTACGGCTTAGGGTACGGGTTCGGGGAGGGGTTCGGGTAGGGCGTAGGGTATGGGTTAGGGTTAGAGTTAGGGTTAGTGTTAGGGTTAGGGCTCGGTTAAGGGTACGGGTTAGGATTAGGGTACGCGTTAGTGTTAGGGTAGTGGTTAGGGTAAGGGTACGCTTTAGGTTGAAGGTAGTTATTAAACCTATCCCACTCTCTAGATACCCCTTAGCACGTAAAGGAATATTATTTGGGGGTCCAGCCATGGAGAAGAGTTTAGACACAAGGAGAAGATAAGGAACACACCCATTATCAAGAAATCACATTAGGATTCTCTTTTTAACCTGTTCCTTAAAACACTAATGCTTAGGAAATCTATTGGAGGCAGAAGCCGTCAAGGGTAGCTTAGGGTTAGGGTTAGGGTTAGGGTGAGGGTTAGGGTATGGCTTAGGGTACGGGTTCGGGGAGGGGTTCGGGTAGGGCGTAGGGTATTGGTTAGGTTTAGGGTTAGGGCTAGTGTTAGGGTTAGGGCTCGGTTTAGGGTACGGGTTAGGATTAGGGTACGCGTTAGGGTTAGGGTAGGGGTTAGGGTTAGGGAACGCGTTAGGGTGAGGGTAGTTATTAAACCTATCCCACTCTCTAGATACCCCTTAGCACGTAAAGGAATATTATTTGGGGGTCCAGCCATGGAGAAGAGTTTAGACACGAGGAGAAGATAAGGAACACACCCATTATCAAGAAATCACATTAGGATTCTCTTTTTAACCTGTTCCTTAAAACACTAGTGCTTAGGAAATCTATTGGAGGCAGAAGCCCTCAAGGGTAGCTTAGGGTTAGGGTTAGGGTTAGGGTGAGGGTTAGGGTACGGTTTAGGGTACGGGTTCAGGGAGGGGTTCGGGTAGGGCGTAGGGTATGGGTTAGGGTTAGGGTTAGAGTTAGTGTTAGGGTTAGGGCTCGGTTTAGGGTATGGGTTAGGATTAGGGTACGCTTTAGGGTTAGGGTAGGGGTTAGAGTTAGGGTACGCGTTAGGGTGAGGGTAGTTATTAAACCTATCCCACTCTCTAGATACCCCTTAGCACGTAAAGGAATATTGTTTGGGGGTCCAGCCATGGAGAAGAGTTTAGACACTAGGAGAAGATAAGGAACACACCCATTATCACGAAATCATATTAGGATTCTCTTTTTAACCTGTTCCTTAAAACACTAGTGCTTAGGAAATCTATTGGAGGCAGAAGCAGTCAAGGGTAGCTTAGGGTTAGTGTTAGGGTTAGGGTGAGGGCTAGGGTATGGCTTAGGGTACGGGTTCGGGGAGGGGTTCGGGTAGGGCGTAGGTTATGGGTTAGGGTTAGGGTTAGGGCTAGTGTTAGGTTTAGGGCTCGGTTTAGGGTACGGGTTAGGATTAGGGTACGCGTTAGGATTAGGGTAGGGGTTAGGGTTAGGGTACGCGTTAGGGTGAGGGTAGTTATTAAACCTATCCCACTCTCTAGATACCCCTTAGCACGTAAAGGAATATTATTTGGGGGTCCAGCCATGGAGAAGAGTTTAGACACGAGGAGAAGATAAGGAACACACCCATTATCAAGAAATCACATTAGGATTCTCTTTTTAACCTGTTCCTTAAAACACTAGTGCTTAGGAAATCTATTGGAGGCAGAAGCAGTCAAGGGTAGCTTAGGGTTAGGGTTAGGGTTAGGGTGAGGGTTAGGGTACGGCTTAGGTTACGGGTTCGGGGAGGGGTTCGGGTAGGGCGTAGGGTATGGGTTAGGGTTAGGGTTAGGTTTAGTGTTAGGGTTAGGGCTCGGTTAAGGGTACGGGTTAGGATTAGGGTACGCGTTAGTGTTAGGGTAGTGGTTAGGGTTAGGGTACGCTGTAGGGTGAGGGTAGTTATTAAACCTATCCCACTCTCTAGATACCCCTTAGCACGTACAGGAATATTATTTGGGGGTCCAGCCATGGAGAAGAGTTTAGACACTAGGAGAAGATAAGGAACACACCCATTATCACGAAATCACATTAGGATTCTCTTTTTAACCTGTTCCTTAAAACACTAGTGCTTACGAAATCTATTGGACGCAGAAGCCGTCAAGGGTAGCTTAGGGTTAGGGTTAGGGTTAGGGTGAGGGTTAGGGTACGGCTTAGGGTACGGGTTCGGGGAGGGTTTCGGGTAGGGCGTAGGTTATGGGTTAGGGTTAGGGTTAGGGTTAGTGTTAGGGTTAGGGCTCGGTTTAGGGTACGGGTTAGGATTAGGGTACGCGTTAGGGTTAGGGTAGGGGTTAGGGTTAGTGTACGCGTTAGGGTGAGGGTAGTTATTAAACCTATCCCACTCTCTAGATACCCCTTAGCACGTACAGGAATATTATTGGGGGTCCAGCCATGGAGAAGAGTTTAGACACGAGGAGAAGATAAGGAACACACCCATTATCACGAAATCACATTAGGATTCTTTTTTAACCTGTTCCTTAAAACACTAGTGCTTATGAAATCTATTGGAGGCAGAAGCAGTCAAGGGTAGCTTAGGGTTAGGGTTAGGGTTAGGGTGAGGGTTAGGGTACGGCTTAGAGTACGGGTTCGGGGAGGGGTTCGGGTAGAGCGTAGGGTATGGGTTAGGGTTAGGGTTAGGGCTAGTGTTAGGTTTAGGGCTCGGTTTAGGGTACGGGTTAGGATTAGGGTACGCATTAGGGTTAGGGTAGGGGTTAGGGTTAGGGTACGCGTTAGGGTGAAAGTAGTTATTAAACCTTTCCCAGTCTCTAGATACCCCTTAGCACTTAAAGGAATATTATTTGGGGGTCCAGCCATGAAGAAGAGTTTAGACACGAGGAGAAGATAAGGAACACACCCATTATCAAGAAATCACATTAGGATTCTCTTTTTAACCTGTTCCTTAAAACACTAGTGCTTAGGAAATCTATTGGAGGAAGAAGCAGTCAAGGGTAGCTTAGGGTTAGGGTTAGGGTTAGGGTGAGGGTTAGGGTACGGCTTAGGGTACGGGTTCGGGGAGGGGTTCGGGTAGGGCGTAGGGTATGGGTTAGGGTTAGGGTTAGGGTTAGTGTTAGGGTTAGGGCTCGGTTAAGGTTACGGGTTAGGATTAGGGTACGCGTTAGTGTTAGGGTAGTGGTTAGGGTAAGGGTACGCTTTAGGTTGAAGGTAGTTATTAAACCTATCCCACTCTCTAGATACCCCTTAGCACGTAAAGGAATATTATTTGGGGGTCCAGCCATGGAGAAGAGTTTAGACACTAGGAGAAAATAAGGAACACACCCATTATCAAGAAATCACTTTAGGATTCTCTATTTAACCTGTTCCTTAAAACACTAGTGCTTAGGAAATCTATTGGAGGCAGAAGCCTTCAAGGGTAGCTTAGGGTTAGGGTTAGGGTTAGGGTGAGGGTTAGGGTACGGCTTAGGGTACGGGTTCGGGGAGGGGTTCGGGTAGGGCGTAGGGTATGGGTTAGGGTTAGGGTTAGGGTTAGTGTTAGGGTTAGGGCTCGGTTTAGGGTACGGGTTAGGATTAGGGTACGCGTTAGGGTTAGGGTAGGGGTTAGGGTTAGTGTACGCGTTAGGGTGAGGGTAGTTATTAAACCTATCCCACTCTCTAGATACCCCTTAGCACGTACAGGAATATTATTGGGGGTCCAGCCATGGAGAAGAGTTTAGACACTAGGAGAAGATAAGGAACACACCCATTATCACGAAATCACATTAGGATTCTCTTTTTAACCTGTTCCTTAAAACACTAGTGCTTAGGAAATCTATTGGAGGCAGAAGCAGTCAAGGGTAGCTTAGGGTTAGGGTTAGGGGTAGGGTGAGGGTTAGGGTATGGCTTAGGGTACGGGTTCGGGGAGGGGTTCGGGTAGGTTGTAGGGTATGGGTTAGGGTTAGGGTTAGGGTTAGTGTTAGGTTTAGGGCTCGGTTTAGGGTACGGGTTAGGATTAGGGTACGCGTTAGGGTTAGGGTAAGGGTTAGGGTTAGGGTACGCGTTAGGGTGGGAGTAGTTATTAAACCTATCCCACTCTCTAGATACCCCTTAGCACGTAAAGGAATATTATTTGGGGGTCCAGGCATGGAGAAGAGTTTAGACACGAGGAGAAGATAAGGAACACACACATTATCACGAAATCACATTAGGATTCTCTTTTTAACCTGTTCCTTAAAACACTAGTGCTTAGGAAATCTATTGGAGGCAGAAGCAGTCAAGGGTAGCTTAGAGTTAGGGTTAGGGTTAGGGTGAGGGTTAGGGTACGGCTTAGAGTACGGGATCGGGGAGGGGTTCGGGTAGAGCGTAGGGTATGGGTTAGGGTTAGGGTTAGGGCTAGTGTTAGGTTTAGGGCTCGGTTTAGGGTACGGATTAGGATTAGGGTACGCATTAGGATTAGGGTAGGGGTTAGGGTTAGGGTACGCGTTAGGGTGAAGGTAGTTATTAAACCTATCCCACTCTCTAGATACCCCTTAGCACTTAAAGGAATATTATTTGGGGGTCCAGCCATGGAGAAGAGTTTAGACACAAGGAGAAGATAAGGAACACACACATTATCAAGAAATCACATTAGGATTCTCTTTTTAACCTGTTCCTTAAAACACTAGTGCTTAGGAAATCTATTGGAGGCAGAAGCAGTCAAGGGTAGCTTAGGGTTAGGGTTAGGGTTAGGGTTAGGGTATGGCTTAGGGTACGGGTTCGGGGAGGGGTTCAGGTACGGCGTAGGGTATGGGCTAGGGTTAGGGTTAGAGTTAGTGTTAGGGTTAGGGCTCGGTTTAGGGTACGGGTTAGGATTAGGGTACGCTTTAGGGTTAGGGTAGGGGTTAGAGTTAGGGTACGCGTTAGGGTGAGGGTAGTTATTAAACCTATCCCACTCTCTAGATACCCCTTAGCACGTAAAGGAATATTGTTTGGGGGTCCAGCCATGGAGAAGAGTTTAGACACTAGGAGAAGATAAGGAACACACCCATTATCACGAAATCATATTAGGATTCTCTTTTTAACCTGTTCCTTAAAACACTAGTGCTTAGGAAATCTATTGGAGGCAGAAGCAGTCAAGGGTAGCTTAGGGTTAGTGTTAGGTTTAGGGTGAGGGCTAGGGTATGGCTTAGGGTACGGGTTCGGGGAGGGGTTCGGGTAGTGCGTAGGGTATGGGTTAGGGTTAGGGTTAGGGCTAGTGTTAGGTTTAGGGCTCGGTTTAGGGTACGGGTTAGAATTAGGGTACGCGTTAGGATTAGGGTAGGGGTTAGGGTTAGGGTACGCGTTAGGGTGAGGGTAGTTATTAAACCTATCCCACTCTCTAGATACCCCTTAGCACGTAAAGGAATATTATTTGGGGGTCCAGCCATGGAGAAGAGTTTAGACACGAGGAGAAGATAAGGAACACACCCATTATCAAGAAATCACATTAGGATTCTCTTTTTAACCTGTTCCTTAAAACACTAGTGCTTAGGAAATCTATTGGAGGCAGAAGCAGTCAAGGGTAGCTTAGGGTTAGGGTTAGGGTTAGGGTGAGGGTTAGGGTACGGCTTAGGTTACGGGTTCGGGGAGGGGTTCGGGTAGGGCGTAGGGTATGGGTTAGGGTTAGGGTTAGGTTTAGTGTTAGGGTTAGGGCTCGGTTAAGGGTACGGGTTAGGATTAGGGTACGCGTTAGTGTTAGGGTAGTGGTTAGGGTTAGGGTACGCTTTAGGGTGAGGGTAGTTATTAAACCTATCCCACTCTCTAGATACCCCTTAGCACGTACAGGAATATTATTTGGGGGTCCAGCCATGGAGAAGAGTTTAGACACTAGGAGAAGATAAGGAACACACCCATTATCACGAAATCACATTAGGATTCTCTTTTTAACCTGTTCCTTAAAACACTAGTGCTTACGAAATCTATTGGAGGCAGAAGCCGTCAAGGGTAGCTTAGGGTTAGGGTTAGGGTTAGGGTGAGGGTTAGGGTACGGCTTAGGGTACGGGTTCGGGGAGGGTTTTGGGTAGGGCGTAGGTTATGGTTTAGGGTTAGGGTTAGGGTTAGTGTTAGGGTTAGGGCTCGGTTTAGGGTACGGGTTAGGATTAGGGTACGCGTTAGGGTTAGGGTAGGGGTTAGGGTTAGTGTACGCGTTAGGGTGAGGGTAGTTATTAAACCTATCCCACTCTCTAGATACCCCTTAGCACGTACAGGAATATTATTGGGGGTCCAGCCATGGAGAAGAGTTTAGACACGAGGAGAAGATAAGGAACACACCCATTATCACGAAATCACATTAGGATTCTCTTTTTAACCTGTTCCTTAAAACACTAGTGCTTACGAAATCTATTGGAGGCAGAAGCCGTCAAGGGTAGCTTAGGGTTAGGGTTAGGGTTACGGTGAGGGTTAGGGTACGGCTTAGGGTACGGGTTCGGGGAGGGGTTCGGGTAGGGCGTAGGGTATGGGTTAGGGTTAGGGTTAGGGTTAGTGTTAGGGTTAGGGCTCGGTTAAGGGTACGGGTTAGGATTAGGGTACGCGTTAGTGTTAGGGTAGTGGTTAGGGTAAGGGTACGCTTTAGGGTGAGGGTAGTTATTAAACCTATCCCACTCTCTAGATACCCCTTAGCACGTAAAGGAATATTATTTGGGGGTCCAGCCATGGAGAAGAGTTTAGACACAAGGAGAAGATAAGGAACACACCCATTATCAAGAAATCACATTAGGATTCTCTTTTTAACCTGTTCCTTAAAACACTAGTGCTTAGGAAATCTATTGGAGGCAGAAGCCGTCAAGGGTAGCTTAGGGTTAGGGTTAGGGTTAGGGTGAGGGTTAGGGTACGGCTTAGGGTACGGGTTCGGGGAGGGGTTCGGGTAGGGCGTAGGGTATGGGTTAGGGTTACGGTTAGGGTTAGGGTTAGGGTTAGGGTTATTGTTAGGGTTAGGGCTCGGTTTAGGGTACGGGTTAGGATTAGTGTACGCGTTAGGGTTAGGGTAGGGGTTAGGGTTAGTGTACGCGTTAGGGTGAGGGTAGTTATTAAACCTATCCCACTCTCTAGATACCCCTTAGCACGTACAGGAATATTATTGGGGGTCCAGCCATGGAGAAGTGTTTAGACACTAGGAGAAGATAAGGAACACACCCATTATCACGAAATCACATTAGGATTCTCTTTTTAACCTGTTCCTTAAAACACTAGTGCTTAGGAAATCTATTGGAGGCAGAAGCAGTCAAGGGTAGCTTAGGGTTAGTGTTAGGGTTAGGGTGAGGGCTAGGGTATGGCTTAGGGTACGGGTTCGGGGAGGGGTTCGGGTAGGGCGTAGGGTATGGGTTAGGGTTAGGGTTAGGGCTAGTGTTAGGTTTAGGGCTCGGTTTAGGGTACGGGTTAGGATTAGGGTACGCGTTAGGATTAGGGTAGGGGTTAGGGTTAGGGTACGCGTTAGGGTGAGGGTAGTTATTAAACCTATCCCACTCTCTAGATACCCCTTAGCACGTAAAGGAATATTATTTGGGGGTCCAGCCATGGAGAAGAGTTTAGATACGAGGAGAAGATAAGGAACACACCCATTATCAAGAAATCACATTAGGATTCTCTTTTTAACCTGTTCCTTAAAACACTAGTGCTTAGGAAATCTATTGGAGGCAGAAGCAGTCAAGGGTAGCTTAGGGTTAGGGTTAGGGTTAGGGTGAGGGTTAGGGTACGGCTTAGGTTACGGGTTCGGGGAGGGGTTCGGGTAGGGCGTAGGGTATGGGTTAGGGTTAGGGTTAGGTTTAGTGTTAGGGTTAGGGCTCGGTTAAGGGTACGGGTTAGGATTAGGGTACGCGTTAGTGTTAGGGTAGTGGTTAGGGTTAGGGTACGCTTTAGGGTGAGGGTAGTTATTAAACCTATCCCACTCTCTAGAAACCCCTTAGCACGTACAGGAATATTATTTGGGGGTCCAGCCATGGAGAAGAGTTTAGACACTAGGAGAAGATAAGGAACACACCCATTATCACGAAATCACATTAGGATTCTCTTTTTAACCTGTTCCTTAAAACACTAGTGCTTACGAAATCTATTGGAGGCAGAAGCCGTCAAGGGTAGCTTAGGGTTAGGGTTAGGGTTAGGGTGAGGGTTAGGGTACGGCTTAGGGTACGGGTTCGGGGAGGGTTTCGGGTAGGGCGTAGGTTATGGGTTAGGGTTAGGGTTAGGGTTAGTGTTAGGGTTAGGGCTCGGTTAAGTGTACGGGTTAGGATTAGGGTACGCGTTAGTGATAGGGTAGTGGTTAGGGTAAGGGTACGCTTTAGGTTGAAGGTAGTTATTAAACCTATCCCACTCTCTAGATACCCCTTAGCACGTAAAGGAATATTATTTGGGGGTCCAGCCATGGAGAAGAGTTTAGACACAAGGAGAAGATAAGGAACACACCCATTATCAAGAAATCACATTAGGATTCTCTTTTTAACCTGTTCCTTAAAACACTAATGCTTAGGAAATCTATTGGAGGCAGAAGCCGTCAAGGGTAGCTTAGGGTTAGGGTTAGGGTTAGGGTGAGGTTTAGGGTATGGCTTAGGGTACGGGTTCGGGGAGGGGTTCGGGTAGGGCGTAGGGTATTGGTTAGGTTTAGGGTTAGGGCTAGTGTTAGGGTTAGGGCTCGGTTTAGGGTACGGGTTAGGATTAGGGTATGCGTTAGGGTTAGGGTAGGGGTTAGGGTTAGGGAACGCGTTAGGGTGAGGGTAGTTATTAAACCTATCCCACTCTCTAGATACCCCTTAGCACGTAAAGGAATATTATTTGGGGGTCCAGCCATGGAGAAGAGTTTAGACACGAGGAGAAGATAAGGAACACACCCATTATCAAGAAATCACATTAGGATTCTCTTTTTAACCTGTTCCTTAAAACACTAGTGCTTAGGAAATCTATTGGAGGCAGAAGCCGTCAAGGGTAGCTTAGGGTTAGGGTTAGGGTTAGGGTGAGGGTTAGGGTACGGTTTAGGGTACGGGTTCAGGGAGGGGTTCGGGTAGGGCGTAGGGTATCGGTTAGGGTTAGGGTTAGAGTTAGTGTTAGGGTTAGGGCTCGGTTTAGGGTACGGGTTAGGATTAGGGTACGCTTTAGGGTTAGGGTAGGGGTTAGAGTTAGGGTACGCGTTAGGGTGAGGGTAGTTATTAAACCTATCCCACTCTCTAGATACCCCTTAGCACGTAAAGGAATATTGTTTGGGGGTCCAGCCATGGAGAAGAGTTTAGACACTAGGAGAAGATAAGGAACACACCCATTATCACGAAATCATATTAGGATTCTCTTTTTAACCTGTTCCTTAAAACACTAGTGCTTAGGAAATCTATTGGAGGCAGAAGCAGTCAAGGGTAGCTTAGGGTTAGTGTTAGGGTTAGGGTGAGGGCTAGGGTATGGCTTAGGGTACGGGTTCGGGGAGGGGTTCGTGTAGGGCCTAGGTTATGGTTTAGGGTTAGGGTTAGGGCTAGTGTTAGGTTTAGGGCTCGGTTTAGGGTACGGGTTAGGATTAGGGTACGCGTTAGGATTAGGGTAGGGGTTAGGTTTAGGGTACGCGTTAGGGTGAGGGTAGTTATTAAACCTATCCCACTCTCTAGATACCCCTTAGCACGTAAAGGAATATTATTTGGGGGTCCAGCCATGGAGAAGAGTTTAGACACGAGGAGAAGATAAGGAACACACCCATTATCAAGAAATCACATTAGGATTCTCTTTTTAACCTGTTCCTTAAAACACTAGTGCTTAGGAAATCTATTGGAGGCAGAAGCAGTCAAGGGTAGCTTAGGGTTAGGGTTAGGGTTAGGGTGAGGGTTAGGGTACGGCTTAGGTTACGGGTTTGGGGAGGGGTTCGGGTAGGGCGTAGGGTATGGGTTAGGGTTAGGGTTAGGTTTAGTGTTAGGGTTAGGGCTCGGTTAAGGGTACGGGTTAGGATTAGGGTACGCGTTAGTGTTAGGGTAGTGGTTAGGGTTAGGGTACGCTTTAGGGTGAGGGTAGTTATTAAACCTATCCCACTCTCTAGATACCCGTTAGCACGTACAGGAATATTATTTGGAGGTCCAGCCATGGAGAAGAGTTTAGACACTAGGAGAAGATAAGGAACACACCCATTATCACGAAATCACATTAGGATTCTCTTTTTAACCTGTTCCTTAAAACACTAGTGCTTACGAAATCTATTGGAGGCAGAAGCCGTCAAGGGTAGCTTAGGGTTAGGGTTAGGGTTAGGGTGAGGGTTAGGGTACGGCTTAGGGTACGGGTTCGGGGAGGGTTTCGGGTAGGGCGTAGGTTATGGGTTAGGGTTAGGGTTAGGGTTAGTGTTAGGGTTAGGGCTCGGTTTAGGGTACGGGTTAGGATTAGGGTACGCGTTAGGGTTAGGGTAGGGGTTAGGGTTAGTGTACGCGTTAGGGTGAGGGTAGTTATTAAACCTATCCCACTCTCTAGATACCCCTTAGCACGTACAGGAATATTATTGGGGGTCCAGCCATGGAGAAGAGTTTAGACACTAGGAGAAGATAAGGAACACACCCATTATCACGAAATCACATTAGGATTCTTTTTTAACCTGTTCCTTAAAACACTAGTGCTTAGGAAATCTATTGGAGGCAGAAGCAGTCAAGGGTAGCTTAGGGTTAGGGTTAGGGTTAGGGTGAGGGTTAGGGTATGGCTTAGGGTACGGGTTCGGGGAGGGGTTCGGGTAGGGTGTAAGGTATGGGTTAGGGTTAGGGTTAGGGTTAGTGTTAGGTTTAGGGCTCGGTTTAGGGTACGGGTTAGGATTAGGGTACGCGTTAGGGTTAGGGTAGGGGTTAGGGTTAGGGTACGCGTTAGGGTGGGAGTAGTTATTAAACCTATCCCACTCTCTAGATACCCCTTAGCACGTAAAGGAATATTATTTGTGGGTCCAGCCATGGAGAAGAGTTTAGACACGAGGAGAAGATAAGGAACACACCCATTATCACGAAATCACATTAGGATTCTCTTTTTAACCTGTTCCTTAAAACACTAGTGCTTAGGAAATCTATTGGAGGCAGAAGCAGTCAAGGGTAGCTTAGGGTTAGGGTTAGGGTTAGGGTGAGGGTTAGGGTACGGCTTAGAGTACGGGTTCGGGGAGGGGTTCGGGTAGAGCGTAGGGTATGGGTTAGGGTTAGGGTTAGGGCTAGTGTTAGGTTTAGGGCTCGGTTTAGGGTACGGGTTAGGATTAGGGTACGCATTAGTGTTAGGGTAGGGGTTAGGGTTAGGGTACGCGTTAGGGTGAAGGTAGTTATTAAACCTTTCCCACTCTCTAGATACCCCTTAGCACTTAAAGGAATATTAATTGGGGGTCCAGCCATGGAGAAGAGTTTAGACACGAGGAGAAGATAAGGAACACACCCATTATCAAGAAATCACATTAGGATTCTCTTTTTAACCTGTTCCTTAAAACACTAGTGCTTAGGAAATCTATTGGAGGAAGAAGCAGTCAAGGGTAGCTTAGGGTTAGGGTTAGGGTTAGGGTGAGGGTTAGGGTACGGCTTAGGGTACGGGTTCGGGGAGGGGTTCGGGTAGGGCGTAGGGTATGGGTTAGGGTTAGAGTTAGGGTTAGTGTTAGGGTTAGGGCTCGGTTAAGGGTACGGGTTAGGATTAGGGTACGCGTTAGTGTTAGGGTAATGGTTAGGGTAAGGGTACGCTTTAGGTTGAAGGTAGTTATTAAACCTATCCCACTCTCTAGATACCCCTTAGCACGTAAAGGAATATTATTTGGGGGTCCAGCCAGGGAGAAGAGTTTAGACACAAGGAGAAGATAAGGAACACACCCATTATCAAGAAATCACATTAGGATTCTCTTTTTAACCTGTTCCTTAAAACACTAATGCTTAGGAAATCTATTGGAGGCAGAAGCCGTCAAGGGTAGCTTATGGTTAGGGTTAGGGTTAGGGTGAGGGTTAGGGTATGGCTTAGGGTACGGGTTCGGGGAGGGGTTCGGGTAGGGCGTAGGGTATTGGTTAGGTTTAGGGTTAGGGCTAGTGTTAGGGTTAGGGCTCGGTTTAGGGTACGGGTTAGGATTAGGGTACGCGTTAGGGTTAGGGTAGGGGTTAGGGTTATGGAACGCGTTAGGGTGAGGGTAGTTATTAAACCTATCCCACTCTCTAGATACCCCTTAGCACGTAAAGGAATATTATTTGGGGGTCCAGCCATGGAGAAGAGTTTAGACACGAGGAGAAGATAAGGAACACACCCATTATCAAGAAATCACATTAGGATTCTCTTTTTAACCTGTTCCTTAAAACACTAGTGCTTAGGAAATCTATTGGAGGCAGAAGCCGTCAAGGGTAGCTTAGGGTTAGGGTTAGGGTTAGGGTGAGGGTTAGGGTACGGTTTAGGGTACGGGTTCAGGGAGGGGTTCGGGTAGGGCGTAGGGTATGGGTTAGGGTTAGGGTTAGAGTTAGTGTTAGGGTTAGGGCTCGGTTTAGGGTACGGGTTAGGATTAGGGTACGCTTTAGGGTTAGGGTAGGGGTTAGAGTTAGGGTACGCGTTAGGGTGAGGGTAGTTATTAAACCTATCCCACTCTCTAGATACCCCTTAGCACGTAAAGGAATATTGTTTGGGGGTCCAGCCATGGAGAAGAGTTTAGACACTAGGAGAAGATAAGGAACACACCCATTATCACGAAATCATATTAGGATTCTCTTTTTAACCTGTTCCTTAAAACACTAGTGCTTAGGAAATCTATTGGAGGCAGAAGCAGTCAAGGGTAGCTTAGGGTTAGTGTTAGGGTTAGGGTGAGGGCTAGGGTATGGCTTAGGGTACGGGTTCGGGGAGTGGTTCGGGTGTGCGTAGGGTATGGGTTAGGGTTAGGGTTAGGGCTAGTGTTAGGTTTAGGGCTCGGTTTAGGGTACGGGTTAGAATTAGGGTACGCGTTAGGATTAGGGTAGGGGTTAGGGTTAGGGTACGCGTTAGGGTGAGGGTAGTTATTAAACCTATCCCACTCTCTAGATACCCCTTAGCACGTAAAGGAATATTATTTCGGGGTCCAGCCATGGAGAAGAGTTTAGACACGAGGAGAAGATAAGGAACACACCCATTATCAAGAAATCACATTAGGATTCTCTTTTTAACCTGTTCCTTAAAACACTAGTGCTTAGGAAATCTATTGGAGGCAGAAGCAGTCAAGGGTAGCTTAGGGTTAGGGTTAGGGTTAGGGTGAGGGTTAGGGTACGGCTTAGGTTACGGGTTCGGGGAGGGGTTCGGGTAGGGCGTAGGGTATGGGTTAGGGTTAGGGTTAGGTTTAGTGTTAGGGTTAGGGCTCGGTTAAGGGTTCGGGTTAGGATTAGGGTACGCGTTAGTGTTAGGGTAGTGGTTAGGGTTAGGGTACGCTTTAGGGTGAGGGTAGTTATTAAACCTATCCCACTCTCTAGATACCCCTTAGCACGTACAGGAATATTATTTGGGGGTCCAGCCATGGAGAAGAGTTTAGACACTAGGAGAAGATAAGGAACACACCCATTATCACGAAATCACATTAGGATTCTCTTTTTAACCTGTTCCTTAAAACACTAGTGCTTACGAAATCTATTGGAGGCAGAAGCCGTCAAGGGTAGCTTAGGGTTAGGGTTAGGGTTAGGGTGAGGGTTAGGGTACGGCTTAGGGTACGGGTTCGGGGAGGGTTTTGGGTAGGGCGTAGGTTATGGGTTAGGGTTAGGGTTAGGGTTAGTGTTAGGTTAGGGCTCGGTTTAGGGTACGGGTTAGGATTAGGGTACGCGTTAGGGTTAGGGTAGGGGTTAGGGTTAGTGTACGCGTTAGGGTGAGGGTAGTTATTAAACCTATCCCACTCTCTAGATACCCCTTAGCACGTACAGGAATATTATTGGGGGTCCAGCCATGGAGAAGAGTTTAGACACGAGGAGAAGATAAGGAACACACCCATTATCACGAAATCACATTAGGATTCTCTTTTTAACCTGTTCCTTAAAACACTAGTGCTTATGAAATCTATTGGAGCCAGAAGCAGTCAAGGGTAGCTTAGGGTTAGGGTTAGGGTGAGGGTGAGGGTTAGGGTACGGCTTAGGGTACGGGTTCGGGGAGGGGTTCGGGTAGAGCGTAGGGTATGGGTTAGGGTTAGGGTTAGGGCTAGTGTTAGGTTTAGGGCTCGGTTTAGGATACGGGTTAGGATTAGGGTACGCGTTAGGGTTAGGGTAGGGGTTAGGGTTAGGGTACGCGTTAGGGTGAGGGTAGTTATTAAACCTATCCCACTCTCTAGATACCCCTTAGCACGTAAAGGAATATTATTTGGGGGTCCAGCCATGAAGAAGAGTTTAGACACGAGGAGAAGATAAGGAACACACCCATTATCAAGAAATCACATTAGGATTCTCTTTTTAACCTGTTCCTTAAAACACTAGTGCTTAGGAAATCTATTGGAGGAAGAAGCAGTCAAGGGTAGCTTAGGGTTAGGGTTAGGGTTAGGGTGAGGGTTAGGGTACGGCTTAGGGTACGGGTTCGGGGAGGGGTTCGGGTAGGGCGTAGGGTATGGGTTAGGGTTAGGGTTAGGGTTAGTGTTAGGGTTAGGGCTCGGTTAAGGGTACGGGTTAGGATTAGGGTACGCGTTAGTGTTAGGGTAGTGGTTAGGGTAAGGGTACGCTTTAGGGTGAGGGTAGTTATTAAACCTATCCCACTCTCTAGATACCCCTTAGCACGTAAAGGAATATTATTTGGGGGTCCAGCCATGGAGAAGAGTTTAGACACTAGGAGAAAATAAGGAACACACCCATTATCAAGAAATCACATTAGGATTCTCTATTTAACCTGTTCCTTAAAACACTAGTGCTTAGGAAATCTATTGGAGGCAGAAGCCTTCAAGGGTAGCTTAGGGTTAGGGTTAGGGTTAGGGTGAGGGTTAGGGTACGGCTTAGGGTACGGGTTCGGGGAGGGGTTCGGGTAGGGCGTAGGGTATGGGTTAGGGTTAGGGTTAGGGTTAGTGTTAGGGTTAGGGCTCGGTTTAGGGTACGGGTTAGGATTAGTGTACGCGTTAGGGTTAGGGAAGGGGTTAGGGTTAGTGTACGCGTTAGGCTGAGGGTAGTTATTAAACCTATCCCACTCTCTAGATACCCCTTAGCACGTACAGGAATATTATTGGGGGTCCAGCCATGGAGAAGAGTTTAGACACTAGGAGAAGATAAGGAACACACCCATTATCACGAAATCACATTAGGATTCTCTTTTTAACCTGTTCCTTAAAACACTAGTGCTTAGGAAATCTATTGGAGGCAGAAGCAGTCAAGGGTAGCTTAGGGTTAGGGTTAGGGGTAGGGTGAGGGTTAGGGTATGGCTTAGGGTACGGGTTCGGGGAGGGGTTCGGGTAGGGTGTAGGGTATGGGTTAGGGTTAGGGTTAGGGTTAGTGTTAGGTTTAGGGCTCGGTTTAGGGTACGGGTTAGGATTAGGGTACGCGTTAGGGTTAGGGTAGGGGTTAGGGTTAGGGTACGCGTTAGGGTGGGAGTAGTTATTAAACCTATCCCACTCTCTAGATACCCCTTAGCACGTAAAGGAATATTATTTGGGGGTCCAGGCATGGAGAAGAGTTTAGACACGAGGAGAAGATAAGGAACACACACATTATCACGAAATCACATTAGGATTCTCTTTTTAACCTGTTCCTTAAAACACTAGTGCTTAGGAAATCTATTGGAGGCAGAAGCAGTCAAGGGTAGCTTAGAGTTAGGGTTAGGGTTAGGGTGAGGGTTAGGGTACGGCTTAGAGTACGGGATCGGGGAGGGGTTCGGGTAGAGCGTAGGGTATGGGTTAGGGTTAGGGTTAGGGCTAGTGTTAGGTTTAGGGCTCGGTTTAGGGTACGGTTTAGGATTAGGGTACGCATTAGGATTAGGGTAGGGGTTAGGGTTAGGGTACGCGTTAGGGTGAAGGTAGTTATTAAACCTATCCCACTCTCTAGATACCCCTTAGCACTTAAAGGAATATTATTTGGGGGTCCAGCCATGGAGAAGAGTTTAGACACAAGGAGAAGATAAGGAACACACCCATTATCAAGAAATCACATTAGGATTCTCTTTTTAACCTGTTCCTTAAAACACTAGTGCTTAGGAAATCTATTGGAGGCAGAAGCAGTCAAGGGTAGCTTAGGGTTAGGGTTAGGGTTAGGGTGAGGGTTAGGGTACGGCTTAGGGTACGGGTTCGGGGAGGGGTTCGGGTAGGGCGTAGGGTATGGGTTAGGGTTAGGGTTAGGGTTAGTGTTAGGGTTAGGGCTCGGTTAAGGGTACGGGTTAGGATTAGGGTACGCGTTAGTGTTAGGGTAGTGGTTAGGGTAAGGGTACGCTTTAGGGTGAGGGTAGTTATTAAACCTATCCCACTCTCTAGATACCCCTTAGCACGTAAAGGTATATTATTTGGGGGTCCAGCCATGGAGAAGAGTTTAGACACAAGGAGAAGATAAGGAACACACCCATTATCAAGAAATCACATTAGGATTCTCTTTTTAACCTGTTCCTTAAAACACTAGTGCTTAGGAAATCTATTGGAGGCAGAAGCCGTCAAGGGTAGCTTAGGGTTAGGGTTAGGGTTAGGGTGAGGGTTAGGGTACGGCTTAGGGTACGGGTTCGGGGAGGGGTTCGGGTAGGGCGTAGGGTATGGGTTAGGGTTACGGTTAGGGTTAGGGTTAGGGTTAGGGTTATTGTTAGGGTTAGGGCTCGGTTTAGGGTACGGGTTAGGATTAGTGTACGCGTTAGGGTTAGGGTAGGGGTTAGGGTTAGTGTACGCGTTAGGGTGAGGGTAGTTATTAAACCTATCCCACTTTCTAGATACCCCTTAGCACGTACAGGAATATTATTGGGGGTCCAGCCATGGAGAAGAGTTTAGACACTAGGAGAAGATAAGGAACACACCCATTATCACGAAATCACATTAGGATTCTCTTTTTAACCTGTTCCTTAAAACACTAGTGCTTAGGAAATCTATTGGAGGCAGAAGCAGTCAAGGGTAGCTTAGGGTTAGTGTTAGGGTTAGGGTGAGGGCTAGGGTATGGCTTAGGGTACGGGTTCGGGGAGGGGTTCGGGTAGGGCGTAGGGTATGGGTTAGGGTTAGGGTTAGGGCTAGTGTTAGATTTAGGGCTCGGTTTAGGGTACGGGTTAGGATTAGGGTACGCGTTAGGATTAGGGTAGGGGTTAGGGTTAGGGTACGCGTTAGGGTGAGGGTAGTTATTAAACCTATCCCACTCTCTAGATACCCCTTAGCACGTACAGGAATATTATTTGGGGGTCCAGCCATGGAGAAGAGTTTAG
The DNA here is from genome assembly GCF_949987535.1 of Balaenoptera acutorostrata. Lineage (NCBI taxonomy): Eukaryota > Metazoa > Chordata > Mammalia > Artiodactyla > Balaenopteridae > Balaenoptera > Balaenoptera acutorostrata. The sequence continues at coordinate 395,726 of NW_026646592.1, forward strand.
ACACGAGGAGAAGATAAGGAACACACCCATTATCAAGAAATCACATTAGGATTCTCTTTTTAACCTGTTCCTTAAAACACTAGTGCTTAGGAAATCTATTGGAGGCAGAAGCAGTCAAGGGTAGCTTAGGGTTAGGGTTAGGGTTAGGGTGAGGGTTAGGGTACGGCTTAGGTTACGGGTTCGGGGAGGGGTTCGGGTAGGGCGTAGGGTATGGGTTAGGGTTAGGGTTAGGTTTAGTGTTAGGGTTAGGGCTCGGTTAAGGGTTCGGGTTAGGATTAGGGTACGCGTTAGTGTTAGGGTAGTGGTTAGGGTTAGGGTACGCTTTAGGGTGAGGGTAGTTATTAAACCTATCCCACTCTCTAGATACCCCTTAGCACGTACAGGAATATTATTTGGGGGTCCAGCCATGGAGAAGAGTTTAGACACTAGGAGAAGATAAGGAACACACCCATTATCACGAAATCACATTAGGATTCTCTTTTTAACCTGTTCCTTAAAACACTAGTGCTTAGGAAATCTATTGGAGGCAGAAGCCGTCAAGGGTAGCTTAGGGTTAGGGTTAGGGTTAGGGTGAGGGTTAGGGTACGGCTTAGGGTACGGGTTCGGGGAGGGGTTCGGGTAGGGCGTAGGGTATGGGTTAGGGTTACGGTTAGGGTTAGGGTTAGGGTTAGGGTTATTGTTAGGGTTAGGGCTCGGTTTAGGGTACGGGTTAGGATTAGTGTACGCGTTAGGGTTAGGGTAGGGGTTAGGGTTAGTGTACGCGTTAGGGTGAGGGTAGTTATTAAACCTATCCCACTCTCTAGATACCCCTTAGCACGTACAGGAATATTATTGGGGGTCCAGCCATGGAGAAGAGTTTAGACACTAGGAGAAGATAAGGAACACACCCATTATCACGAAATCACATTAGGATTCTCTTTTTAACCTGTTCCTTAAAACACTAGTGCTTAGGAAATCTATTGGAGGCAGAAGCAGTCAAGGGTAGCTTAGGGTTAGTGTTAGGGTTAGGGTGAGGTCTAGGGTATGGCTTAGGGTACGGGTTCGGGGAGGGGTTCGGGTAGGGCGTAGGGTATGGGTTAGGGTTAGGGTTAGGGCTAGTGTTAGATTTAGGGCTCGGTTTAGGGTACGGGTTAGGATTAGGGTACGCGTTAGGATTAGGGTAGGGGTTAGGGTTAGGGTACGTGTTAGGGTGAGGGTAGTTATTAAACCTATCCCACTCTCTAGATACCCCTTAGCACGTAAAGGAATATTATTTGGGGGTCCAGCCATGGAGAAGAGTTTAGACACGAGGAGAAGATAAGGAACACACCCATTATCAAGAAATCACATTAGGATTCTCTTTTTAACCTGTTCCTTAAAACACTAGTGCTTAGGAAATCTATTGGAGGCAGAAGCAGTCAAGGGTAGCTTAGGGTTAGGGTTAGGGTTAGGGTGAGGGTTAGGGTACGGCTTAGGTTACGGTTTCGGGGAGGGGTTCGGGTAGGGCGTAGGGTATGGGTTAGGGTTAGGGTTAGGTTTAGTGTTAGGGTTAGGGCTCGGTTAAGGGTTCGGGTTAGGATTAGGGTACGCGTTAGTGTTAGGGTAGTGGTTAGGGTTAGGGTACGCTTTAGGGTGAGGGTAGTTATTAAACCTATCCCACTCTCTAGATACCCCTTAGCACGTACAGGAATATTATTTGGGGGTCCAGCCATGGAGAAGAGTTTAGACACTAGGAGAAGATAAGGAACACACCCATTATCACGAAATCACATTAGGATTCTCTTTTTAACCTGTTCCTTAAAACACTAGTGCTTAGGAAATCTATTGGAGGCAGAAGCCGTCAAGGGTAGCTTAGGGTTAGGGTTAGGGTTAGGGTGAGGGTTAGGGTACGGCTTAGGGTACGGGTTCGGGGAGGGTTTTGGGTAGGGCGTAGGTTATGGGTTAGGGTTAGGGTTAGGGTTAGTGTTAGGGTTAGGGCTCGGTTTAGGGTACGGGTTAGGATTAGGGTACGCGTTAGGGTTAGGGTAGGGGTTAGGGTTAGTGTACGCGTTAGGGTGAGGGTAGTTATTAAACCTATCCCACTCTCTAGATACCCCTTAGCACGTACAGGAATATTATTGGGGGTCCAGCCATGGAGAAGAGTTTAGACACGAGGAGAAGATAAGGAACACACCCATTATCACGAAATCACATTAGGATTCTCTTTTTAACCTGTTCCTTAAAACACTAGTGCTTATGAAATCTATTGGAGGCAGAAGCAGTCAAGGGTAGCTTAGGGTTAGGGTTAGGGTGAGGGTGAGGGTTAGGGTACGGCTTAGGGTACGGGTTCGGGGAGGGGTTCGGGTAGAGCGTAGGGTATGGGTTAGGGTTAGGGTTAGGGCTAGTGTTAGGTTTAGGGCTCGGTTTACGATACGGGTTAGGATTAGGGTACGCGTTAGGGTTAGGGTAGGGGTTAGGGTTAGGGTACGCGTTAGGGTGAGGGTAGTTATTAAACCTATCCCACTCTCTAGATACCCCTTAGCACGTAAAGGAATATTATTTTGGGGTCCAGCCATGAAGAAGAGTTTAGACACGAGGAGAAGATAAGGAACACACCCATTATCAAGAAATCACATTAGGATTCTCTTTTTAACCTGTTCCTTAAAACACTAGTGCTTAGGAAATCTATTGGAGGAAGAAGCAGTCAAGGGTAGCTTAGGGTTAGGGTTAGGGTGAGGGTGAGGGTTAGGGTACGGCTTAGGGTACGGGTTCGGGGAGGGGTTCGGGTAGGGCGTAGGGTATGGGTTAGGGTTAGGGTTAGGGTTAGTGTTAGGGTTAGGGCTCGGTTTAGGGTACGGGTTAGGATTAGGGTACGCGTTAGGGTTAGGGTAGGGGTTAGGGTTAGTGTACGCGTTAGGGTGAGGGTAGTTATTAAACCTATCCCACTCTCTAGATACCCCTTAGCACGTACAGGAATATTATTGGGGGTCCAGCCATGGAGAAGAGTTTAGATACTAGGAGAAGATAAGGAACACACCCATTATCACGAAATCACATTAGGATTCTCTTTTTAACCTGTTCCTTAAAACACTAGTGCTTAGGAAATCTATTGGAGGCAGAAGCAGTCAAGGGTAGCTTAGGGTTAGGGTTAGGGGTAGGGTGAGGGTTAGGGTATGGCTTAGGGTACGGGTTCGGGGAGGGGTTCGGGTAGGGTGTAGGGTATGGGTTAGGGTTAGGGTTAGGGTTAGTGTTAGGTTTAGGGCTCGGTTTAGGGTACGGGTTAGGATTAGGGTACGCGTTAGGGTTAGGGTAGGGGTTAGGGTTAGTGTACGCGTTAGGGTGGGAGTAGTTATTAAACCTATCCCACTCTCTAGATACCCGTTAGCACGTAAAGGAATATTATTTGGGGGTCCAGGCATGGAGAAGAGTTTAGACACGAGGAGAAGATAAGGAACACACACATTATCACGAAATCACATTAGGATTCTCTTTTTAACCTGTTCCTTAAAACACTAGTGCTTAGGAAATCTATTGGAGGCAGAAGCAGTCAAGGGTAGCTTAGAGTTAGGGTTAGGGTTAGGGTGAGGGTTAGGGTACGGCTTAGAGTACGGGATCGGGGAGGGGTTCGGGTAGAGCGTAGGGTATGGGTTAGGGTTAGGGTTAGGGCTAGTGTTAGGTTTAGGGCTCGGTTTAGGGTACGGTTTAGGATTAGGGTACGCATTAGGGTTAGGGTAGGGGTTAGGGTTAGGGTACGCGTTAGGGTGAAGGTAGTTATTAAACCTATCCCACTCTCTAGATACCCCTTAGCACTTAAAGGAATATTATTTGGGGGTCCAGCCATGGAGAAGAGTTTAGACACAAGGAGAAGATAAGGAACACACCCATTATCAAGAAATCACATTAGGATTCTCTTTTTAACCTGTTCCTTAAAACACTAGTGCTTAGGAAATCTATTGGAGGAAGAAGCAGTCAAGGGTAGCTTAGGGTTAGGGTTAGGGTTAGGGTGAGGGTTAGGGTACGGCTTAGGGTACGGGTTCGGGGAGGGGTTCGGGTAGGGCGTAGGGTATGGGTTAGGGTTAGGGTTAGGGTTAGTGTTAGGGTTAGGGCTCGGTTAAGGGTACGGGTTAGGATTAGGGTACGCGTTAGTGTTAGGGTAGTGGTTAGGGTAAGGGTACGCTTTAGGGTGAGGGTAGTTATTAAATCTATCCCACTCTCTAGATACCCCTTAGCACGTAAAGGAATATTATTTGGGGGTCCAGCCATGGAGAAGAGTTTAGACACAAGGAGAAGATAAGGAACACACCCATTATCAAGAAATCACATTAGGATTCTCTTTTTAACCTGTTCCTTAAAACACTAGTGCTTAGGAAATCTATTGGAGGCAGAAGCCGTCAAGGGTAGATTAGGGTTAGGGTTAGGGTTAGGGTGAGGGTTAGGGTACGGCTTAGGGTACGGGTTCGGGGAGGGGTTCCGGTAGGGCGTAGGGTATGGGTTAGGGTTACGGTTAGGGTTAGGGTTAGGGTTAGGGTTATTGTTAGGGTTAGGGCTCGGTTTAGGGTACGGGTTAGGATTAGGGTACGCGTTAGGGTTAGGGTAGGGGTTAGGGTTAGTGTACGCGTTAGGGTGAGGGTAGTTATTAAACCTGTCCCACTCTCTAGATACCCCTTAGCACGTACAGAAATATTATTGGGGGTCCAGCCACGGAGAAGAGTTTAGACACTAGGAGAAGATAAGGAACACACCCATTATCAAGAAATCACATTAGGATTCTCTTTTTAACCTGTTCCTTAAAACACTAGTGCTTAGGAAATCTATTGGTGGCAGAAGCAATCAAGGGTAGCTTAGGGTTAGGGTTAGGTTTAGGGTGAGGGTTAGGGTATGGCTTAGGGTACGGGTTCGGGGAGGGGTTCGGGTAGGGCGTAGGGTATGGGTTAGGTATAGGGTTAGGGCTAGTGTTAGTGTTAGGGCTCGGTTTAGGGTATGGGTTAGGATTAGGGTACGCGTTAGGGTTAGGGTAGGGGTTAGGGTTAGGGTACGCGTTATGGTGGGGGTAGTTATTAAACCTATCTCACTCTCTAGATACCCCTTAGCACGTAAAGGTATATTATTTGGGGGTCCAGACATGGAGAAGAGTTTAGACACGAGGAGAAGATAAGGAATACACCCATTATCAAGAAATCACATTAGGATTCTCTTTTTCACCTGTTCCTTAAAACACTAGTGCTTAGGAAATCTATTGGAGGCAGAAGCAGTCAAGGGTAGCTTAGGGTTAGGGTTAGGGTTAGGGTGAGGGTTAAGGTATGGCTTAGGGTATGGGTTCGGGGAGGGGTTCGGGTAGGGCGTAGGGTATGGGTTAGGGTTAGGGATAGGGTTAGGGCTCGGTTTAGGTTACGGGTTAGGATTAGGGTACGCGTTAGTGTTAGGGTAGGGGTTAGGGTTAGGGTACGCGATAGGGTGAGGTTAGTTATTAAACCTATCCCACTCTCTAGATACCCCTTAGCACGTAAAGGAATATTATTTGGGGGTCCAGCCATGGAGAAGAGTTTAGACACTAGGAGAAGATAAGGAACACACCCATTATCAAGAAATCACATTAGGATTCTCTTTTTAACCTGTTCCTTAAAACACTAGTGCTTAGGAAATCTATTGGAGGCAGAAGCAGTCAAGGGTAGCTTAAGGTTAGTGTTAGGGTTAGGGTGAGGGTTAGGGTACGGCTTAGGGTACGGGTTGGGGGAGGGGTTCGGGTAGGGCGTAGGGTATGGGTTAGGGTTAGGGTTAGGGTTAGTGTTAGGGTTAGGGTTAGGGCTCGGTTTAGGGTACGGGTTAGGATTAGGGTACGCGTTAGGGTTAGGGTAGGGGTTAGGGTTAGTGTACGCGTTAGGGTGAGGGTAGTTATTAAACCTATCCCACTCTCTAGATACCCCTTAGCACGTACAGGAATATTATTGGGGGTCCAGCCATGGAGAAGAGTTTAGACACTAGGAGAAGATAAGGAACACACCCATTATCACGAAATCACATTAGGATTCTCTTTTTAACCTGTTCCTTAAAACACTAGTGCTTAGGAAATCTATTGGAGGCAGAAGCAGTCAAGGGTAGCTTAGGGTTAGGGTTAGGGTTAGGGTGAGGGTTAGGGTATGGCTTAGGGTACGGGTTCGGGGAGGGGTTCGGGTAGGGTGTAGGGTATGGGTTAGGGTTAGGGTTAGGGTTAGTGTTAGGTTTAGGGCTCGGTTTAGGGTACGGGTTAGGATTAGGGTACGCGTTAGGGTTAGGGTAGGGGTTAGGGTTAGGGTACGCGTTAGGGTGGGAGTAGTTATTAAACCTATGCCACTCTCTAGATACCCCTTAGCACGTAAAGGAATATTATTTGGGTGTCCAGCCATGGAGAAGAGTTTAGACACGAGGAGAAGATAAGGAACACACCCATTATCACGAAATCACATTAGGATTCTCTTTTTAACCTGTTCCTAAAAACACTAGTGCTTAGGAAATCTATTGGAGGCAGAAGCAGTCAAGGGTAGCTTAGGGTTAGGGTTAGGGTTAGGGTGAGGGTTAGGGTACGGCTTAGGGTACGGGTTCGGGGAGGTGTTCGGGTAGGGCATAGGGTATGGGTTAGGGTTAGGGTTAGGGTTAGGGTTAGGGTTATTGTTAGGTTTAGGGCTCGGTTTAGGGTACGGGTTAGGATTAGGATACGCGTTAGGGTTAGGGTAGGGGTTAGGGTTAGGGTACGCGTTAGGGTGGGGGTATTTATTAAACCTATCCCACTCTCTAGATACCCCTTAGCACTTAAAGGAATATTATTTGGGGGTCCAGCCATGGAGAAGAGTTTAGACACGAGGAGAAGATAAGGAACACACCCATTATCAAGAAATCACATTAGGATTCTCTTTTTCACCTGTTCCTTAAAACACTAGTGCTTAGGAAATCTATTGGAGGCAGAAGCAGTCAAGGGGAGCTTAGGGTTAGGGTTAGGGTTAGGGTGAGGGTTAGGGTATGGCTTAGGGTACGGGTTCGGGGAGGGGTTCGGGTAGGGCGTAGGGTATGGGTCAGGGTTAGGGTTAGGGTTAGTGTTAGGGTTAGGGCTCGGTTTAGGGTACGGGTTAGGATTAGGGTACGCGTTAGTGTTAGGGTAGGGGTTAGGGTTGGGGTACGCGATAGGGTGAGGTTAGTTATTAAACCTATCCCACTCTCTAGATACCCCTTAGCACGTAAAGGAATATTATTTGGGGGTCCAGCCATGGAGAAGAGTTTAGACACTAGGAGAAGATAAGGAACACACCCATTATCAAGATATCACATTAGGATTCTCTTTTTAACCTGTTCCTTAAAACACTAGTGCTTAGGAAATCTATTGGAGGCAGAAGCAGTCAAGGGTAGCTTAGGGTTAGGGTGAGGGTTAGGGTACGGCTTAGGGTACGGGTTCGGGGAGGGGTTCGGGTAGGGCGTAGGGTATTGGTTAGGGTTAGGGTTAGGGCTAGTGTTAGGGTTAGGGCTCGGTTTAGAGTACGGGTTAGGATTAGGGTACGCGTTAGGGTTAGGGTAGGGGTTAGGGTTAGGGAACGCGTTAGGGTGAGGGTAGTTATTAAACCTATCCCACTCTCTAGATACCCCTTAGCACGTAAAGGAATATTATTTGGGGGTCCAGCCATGGAGAAGAGTTTAGACAAGAGGAGAAGATAAGGAACACACCCATTATCAAGAAATCACATTAGGATTCTCTTTTTAACCTGTTCCTTAAAACACTAGTGCTTAGGAAATCTATTGGAGGCAGAAGCCTTCAAGGGTAGCTTAGGGTTAGGGTTAGGGTTAGGGTGAGGGTTAGGGTACGGTTTAGGGTACGGGTTCAGGGAGGGGTTCGGGTAGGGCGTAGGGTATGGGTTAGGGTTAGGGTTAGAGTTAGTGTTAGGGTTAAGGCTCGGTTTAGGGTACGGGTTAGGATTAGGGTACGCTTTAGGGTTAGGGTAGGGGTTAGAGTTAGGGTACGCGTTAGGGTGAGGGTAGTTATTAAACCTATCCCACTCTCTAGATACCCCTTAGCACGTAAAGGAATATTGTTTGGGTGTCCAGCCATGGAGAAGAGTTTAGACACTAGGAGAAGATAAGGAACACACCCATTATCACGAAATCATATTAGGATTCTCTTTTTAACCAGTTCCTTAAAACACTAGTGCTTACGAAATCTATTGGAGGCAGAAGCCGTCAAGGGTCGCTTAGGGTTAGGGTTAGGGTTAGGGTGAGGGTTAGGGTACGGCTTAGGGTACGGGTTCGGGGAGGGTTTCGGGTAGGGCGTAGGTTATGGGTTAGGGTTAGGGTTAGGGTTAGTGTTAGGTTTAGGGCTCGGTTTAGGTTACGGGTTAGGATTAGGGTACGCGTTAGGGTTAGGGTAGGGGTTAGGGTTAGGGTACGCGTTAGGGTGGGAGTAGTTATTAAACCTATCCCACTCTCTAGATACCCCTTAGCACGTAAAGGAATATTATTTGGGGGTCCAGCCATGGAGAAGAGTTTAGACACGAGGAGAAGATAAGGAACACACCCATTATCACGAAATCACATTAGGATTCTCTTTTTAACCTGTTCCTTAAAACACTAGTGCTTAGGAAATCTATTGGAGGCAGAAGCAGTCAAGGGTAGCTTAGGGTTAGGGTTAGGGTTAGGGTGAGGGTTAGGGTACGGCTTAGAGTACGGGTTCAGGGAGGGGTTCGGGTAGAGCGTAGGGTATGGGTTAGGGTTAGGGTTAGGGCTAGTGTTAGGTTTAGGGCTCGGTTTAGGGTACGGGTTAGGATTATGGTACGCATTAGGGTTAGGGTAGGGGTTAGGGTTAGGGTACGCGTTAGGGTGAAGGTAGTTATTAAACCTTTCCCACTCTCTAGATACCCCTTAGCACTTAAAGGAATATTATTTGGGGGTCCAGCCATGGAGAAGAGTTTAGACACGAGGAGAAGATAAGGAACACACCCATTATCAAGAAATCACATTAGGATTCTCTTTTTAACCTGTTCCTTAAAACACTAGTGCTTAGGAAATCTATTGGAGGAAGAAGCAGTCAAGGGTAGCTTAGGGTTAGGGTTAGGGTTAGGGTGAGGGTTAGGGTACGGCTTAGGGTACGGGTTCGGGGAGGGGTTCGGGTAGGGCGTAGGGTATGGGTTAGGGTTAGAGTTAGGGTTAGTGTTAGGGTTAGGGCTCGGTTAAGGGTACGGGTTAGGATTAGGGTACGCGTTAGTGTTAGGGTAGTGGTTAGGGTAAGGGTACGCTTTAGGTTGAAGGTAGTTATTAAACCTATCCCACTCTCTAGATACCCCTTAGCACGTAAAGGAATATTATTTGGGGGTCCAGCCATGGAGAAGAGTTTAGACACAAGGAGAAGATAAGGAACACACCCATTATCAAGAAATCACATTAGGATTCTCTTTTTAACCTGTTCCTTAAAACACTAGTGCTTAGGAAATCTATTGGAGGCAGAAGCCGTCAAGGGTAGCTTAGGGTTAGGGTTAGGGTTAGGGTGAGGGTTAGGGTATGGCTTAGGGTACGGGTTCGGGGAGGGGTTCGGGTAGGGCGTAGGGTATTGGTTAGGTTTAGGGTTAGGGCTAGTGTTAGGGTTAGGGCTCGGTTTAGGGTACGGGTTAGGATTAGGGTACGCGTTAGGGTTAGGGTAGGGGTTAGGGTTAGGGAACGCGTTAGGGTGAGGGTAGTTATTAAACCTATCCCACTCTCTAGATACCCCTTAGCACGTAAAGGAATATTATTTGGGGGTCCAGCCATGGAGAAGAGTTTAGACACGAGGAGAAGATAAGGAACACACCCATTATCAAGAAATCACATTAGGATTCTCTTTTTAACCTGTTCCTTAAAACACTAGTGCTTAGGAAATCTATTGGAGGCAGAAGCCGTCAAGGGTAGCTTAGGGTTAGGGTTAGGGTTAGGGTGAGGGTTAGGGTACGGTTTAGGGTACGGGTTCAGTGAGGGGTTCGGGTAGGGCGTAGGGTATGGGTTAGGGTTAGGGTTAGAGTTAGTGTTAGGGTTAGGGCTCGGTTTAGGGTACGGGTTAGGATTAGGGTACGCTTTAGGGTGAGGGTAGTTATTAAACCTATCCCACTCTCTAGATATCCCTTAGCACGTAAAGGAATATTATTTGGGGGTCCAGCCATGGAGAAGAGTTTAGACACTAGGAGAAGATAAGGAACACACCCATTATCAAGAAATCACATTAGGATTCTCTTTTTAACCTGTTCCTTAAAACGCTAGTGCTTAGGAAATCTATTGGAGGCAGAAGCAGTCAAGGGTAGCTTAAGGTTAGTGTTAGGGTTAGGGTGAGGGTTAGGGTACGGCTTAGGGTACGGGTTCGGGGAGGGGTTCGGGTAGGGCGTAGGGTATGGGTTAGGGTTAGGGTTAGGGTTAGTGTTAGGGTTAGGGTTAGGGCTCGGTTTAGGGTACGGGTTAGGATTAGGGTACGCGTTAGGGTTAGGGTAGGGGTTAGGGTTAGTGTACGCGTTAGGGTGAGGGTAGTTATTAAACCTATCCCACTCTCTAGATACCCCTTAACACGTACAGGAATATTATTGGGGGTCCAGCCATGGAGAAGAGTTTAGACACTAGGAGAAGATAAGGAACACACCCATTATCACGAAATCACATTAGGATTCTCTTTTTAACCTGTTCCTTAAAACACTAGTGCTTAGGAAATCTATTGGAGGCAGAAGCAGTCAAGGGTAGCTTAGGGTTAGGGTTAGGGTTAGGGTGAGGGTTAGGGTATGGCTTAGGGTACGGGTTCGGGGAGGGTTCGGGTAGGGTGTAGGGTATGGGTTAGGGTTAGGGTTAGGGTTAGTGTTAGGTTTAGGGCTCGGTTTAGGGTACGGGTTAGGATTAGGGTACGCGTTAGGGTTAGGGTAGGGGTTAGGGTTAGGGTACGCGTTAGGGTGGGAGTAGTTATTAAACCTATGCCACTCTCTAGATACCCCTTAGCACGTAAAGGAATATTATTTGGGTGTCCAGCCATGGAGAAGAGTTTAGACACGAGGAGAAGATAAGGAACACACCCATTATTACGAAATCACATTAGGATTCTCTTTTTAACCTGTTCCTTAAAACACTAGTGCTTAGGAAATCTATTGGAGGCAGAAGCAGTCAAGGGTAGCTTAGGGTTAGGGTTAGGGTTAGGGTGAGGGTTAGGGTACGGCTTAGGGTACGTGTTCGGGGAGGGGTTCGGGTAGAGCGTAGGGTATGGGTTAGGGTTAGGGTTAGGGCTAGTGTTAGGTTTAGGGCTCGGTTTAGGGTACGGGTTAGGATTATGGTACGCATTAGGGTTAGGGTAGGGGTTAGGGTTAGGGTACGCATTAGGGTGAGGGTAGTTATTAAACCTATCCCACTCTCTAGATACCCCTTAGCACTTAAAGGAATATTATTTGGGGGTCCAGCCATGGAGAAGAGTTTAGACACTAGGAGAAGATAAGGAACACACCCATTATCAAGAAATCACATTAGGATTCTCTTTTTAACCTGTTCCTTAAAACACTAGTGCTTAGGAAATCTATTGGAGGAAGAAGCAGTCAAGGGTAGCTTAGGGTTAGGGTTAGGGTTAGGGTGAGGGTTAGGGTACGGCTTAGGGTACGGGTTCGGGGAGGGGTTCGGGTAGGGCGTAGGGTATGGTTTAGGGTTAGGGTTAGGGTTAGTGTTAAGGTTAGGGCTCGATTAAGGGTACGGGTTAGGATTAGGGTACGCGTTAGTGTTAGGGTAGTGGTTAGGGTAAGGGTACGCATTAGGGTGAGGGTAGTTATTAAACCTATCCCACTCTCTAGATACCCCTTAGCACGTAAAGGAATATTATTTGGGGGTCCAGCCATGGAGAAGAGTTTAGACACTAGGAGAAGATAAGGAACACACCCATTATCAAGAAATCACATTAGGATCCTCTTTTTAACCTGTTCCTTAAAACACTCGTTCTTAGGAAATCTATTGGAGGCAGAAGCCGTCAAGGGTAGCTTAGGGTTAGGGTTAGGGTTAGGGTGATGGTTAGGGTACGGCTTAGGGTACGGGTTCGGGGAGGTGTTCGGGTAGGGCATAGGGTATGGGTTAGGGTTAGGGTTAGGGTTAGCGTTAGGGTTATTGTTAGGTTTAGGGCTCGGTTTAGGGTACGGGTTAGGATTAGGGTACGCGTTAGGGTTAGGGTAGGGGTTAGGGTTAGGGTACGCGTTAGGGTGGGGGTATTTATTAAACCTATCCCACTCTCTAGATACCCCTTAGCACTTAAAGGAATATTATTTGGGGGTCCAGCCATGGAGAGGAGTTTAGACACGAGGAGAAGATAAGGAACACACCCATTATCAAGAAATCACATTAGGATTCTCTTTTTCACCTGTTCCTTAAAACACTAGTGCTTAGGAAATCTATTGGAGGCAGAAGCAGTCAAGGGGAGCTTAGGGTTAGGGTTAGGGTTAGGGTGAGGGTTAGGGTATGGCTTAGGGTACGGGTTCGGGGAGGGGTTCGGGTAGGGCGTAGGGTATGGGTCAGGGTTAGGGTTAGGTTTAGTGTTAGGGTTAGGGCTCGGTTTAGGTTACGGGTTAGGATTAGGGTACGCGTTAGTGTTAGGGTAGGGGTTAGGGTTGGGGTACGCGATAGGGTGAGGTTAGTTATTAAACCTATCCCACTCTCTAGATACCCCTTAGCACGTAAAGGAATATTATTTGGGGGTCCAGCCATGGAGAAGAGTTTAGACACTAGGAGAAGATAAGGAACACACCCATTATCAAGATATCACATTAGGATTCTCTTTTTAACCTGTTCCTTAAAACACTAGTGCTTAGGAAATCTATTGGAGGCAGAAGCAGTCAAGGGTAGCTTAGGGTTAGGGTGAGGGTTAGGGTACGGCTTAGGTTACGGGTTCGGGGAGGGGTTCGGGTAGGGCGTAGGGTATTGGTTAGGGTTAGGGTTAGGGCTAGTGTTAGGGTTAGGGCTCGGTTTAGGGTACGGGTTAGGATTAGGGTACGCGTTAGGGTTAGGGTAGGGGTTAGGGTTAGGGAACGCGTTAGGGTGAGGTTAGTTATTAAACCTATCCCACTCTCTAGATACCCCTTAGCACGTAAAGGAATATTATTTGGGGGTCCAGCCATGGAGAAGAGTTTAGACACGAGGAGAAGATAAGGAACACACCCATTATCAAGAAATCACATTAGGATTCTCTTTTTAACCTGTTCCTTAAAACACTAGTGCTTAGGAAATCTATTGGAGGCAGAAGCCGTCAAGGGTAGCTTAGGGTTAGGGTTAGGGTTAGGGTGAGGGTTAGGGTACGGTTTAGGGTACGGGTTCAGTGAGGGGTTCGGGTAGGGCGTAGGGTATGGGTTAGGGTTAGGGTTAGAGTTAGTGTTAGGGTTAGGGCTCGGTTTAGGGTACGGGTTAGGATTAGGGTACGCTTTAGGGTTAGGGTAGGGGTTAGAGTTAGGGTACGCGTTAGGGTGAGGGTAGTTATTAAACCTATCCCACTCTCTAGATACCCCTTAGCACGTAAAGGAATATTGTTTGGGGGTCCAGCCATGGAGAAGAGTTTAGACACTCGGAGAAGATAAGGAACACACCCATTATCACGAAATCATATTAGGATTCTCTTTTTAACCTGTTCCTTAAAACACTAGTGCTTAGGAAATCTATTGGAGGCAGAAGCAGTCAAGGGTAGCTTAGGGTTAGTGTTAGGGTAAGGGTGAGGGCTAGGGTATGGCTTAGGGTACGGGTTCGGGGAGGGGTTCGGGTAGGGCGTAGGGTATGGGTTAGGGTTAGGGTTAGGGCTAGTGTTAGGTTTAGGGCTCGGTTTAGGGTACGGGTTAGGATTAGGGTACGCGTTAGGGTTAGGGTAGGGGTTAGGGTTAGTGTACGCGTTAGGGTGAGGGTAGTTATTAAACCTATCCCACTCTCTAGATACCCCTTAGCACGTACAGGAATATTATTGGGGGTCCAGCCATGGAGAAGAGTTTAGACACGAGGAGAAGATAAGGAACACACCCATTATCACGAAATCACATTAGGATTCTCTTTTTAACCTGTTCCTTAAAACACTAGTGCTTATGAAATCTATTGGAGGCAGAAGCAGTCAAGGGTAGCTTAGGGTTAGGGTTAGGGTTAGGGTGAGGGTTAGGGTACGGCTTAGGGTACGGGTTCGGGGAGGGGTTCGGGTAGGGCGTAGGGTATGGGTTAGGGTTAGGGTTAGGGTTAGTGTTAGGGTTAGGGCTCGGTTTAGGGTACGGGTTAGGATTAGGGTACGCGTTACGGTTAGGGTAGGGGTTAAGGTTAGTGTACGCGTTAGGGTGAGGGTAGTTATTAAACCTATCCCACTCTCTAGATACCCCTTAGCACGTACAGGAATATTATTGGGGGTCCAGCCATGGAGAAGAGTTTAGACACTAGGAGAAGATAAGGAACACACCCATTATCACGAAATCACATTAGGATTCTCTTTTTAACCTGTTCCTTAAAACACTAGTGCTTAGGAAATCTATTGGAGGCAGAAGCAGTCAAGGGTAGCTTAGGGTTAGGGTTAGGGTTAGGGTGAGGGTTAGGGTATGGCTTAGGGTACGGGTTCGGGGAGGGGTTCGGGTAGGGTGTAGGGTATGGGTTAGGGTTAGGGTTAGGGTTAGTGTTAGGTTTAGGGCTCGGTTTATGGTACGGGTTAGGATTAGGGTACGCGTTAGGGTTAGGGTAGGGGTTAGGGTTAGGGTACGCGTTAGGGTGGGAGTAGTTATTAAACCTATCCCACTCTCTAGATACCCCTTAGCACGTAAAGGAATATTATTTGGGGGTCCAGCCATGGAGAAGAGTTTAGACACGAGGAGAAGATAAGGAACACACCCATTATCACGAAATCACATTAGGATTCTCTTTTTAACCTGTTCCTTAAAACACTAGTGCTTAGGAAATCTATTGGAGGCAGAAGCAGTCAAGGGTAGCTTAGGGTTAGGGTTAGGGTTAGGGTGAGGGTTAGGGTACGGCTTAGAGTACGGGTTCGGGGAGGGGTTCGGGTAGAGCGTAGGGTATGGGTTAGGGTTAGGGTTAGGGCTAGTGTTAGGTTTAGGGCTCGGTTTAGGGTACGGGTTAGGATTAGGGTACGCATTAGGGTTAGGGTAGGGGTTAGGGTTAGGGTACGCGTTAGGGTGAAGGTAGTTATTAAACCTATCCCACTCTCTAGATACCCCTTTGCACTTAAAGGAATATTATTTGGGGGTCCAGCCATGGAGAAGAGTTTAGACACGAGGAGAAGATAAGGAACACACCCATTATCAAGAAATCACATTAGGATTCTCTTTTTAACCTGTTCCTTAAAACACTAGTGCTTAGGAAATCTATTGGAGGAAGAAGCAGTCAAGGGTAGCTTAGGGTTAGGGTTAGGGTTAGGGTGAGGGTTAGGGTACGGCTTAGGGTACGGGTTCGGGGAGGGGTTCGGGTAGGGCGTAGGGTATGGGTTAGGGTTAGGGTTAGGGTTAGTGTTAGGGTTAGGGCTCGGTTAAGGGTACGGGTTAGGATTAGGGTACGCGTTAGTGTTAGGGTAGTGGTTAGGGTAAGGGTACGCTTTAGGGTGAGGGTAGTTATTAAACCTATCCCACTCTCTAGATACCCCTTAGCACGTAAAGGAATATTATTTGGGGTTCCAGCCATGGAGAAGAGTTTAGACACAAGGAGAAGATAAGGAACACACCCATTATCAAGAAATCACATTAGGATTCTCTTTTTAACCTGTTCCTTAAAACACTAGTGCTTAGGAAATCTATTGGAGGCAGAAGCCGTCAAGGGTAGCTTAGGGTTAGGGTTAGGGTTAGGGTGAGGGTTAGGGTACGGCTTAGGGTACGGGTTCGGGGAGGGGTTCGGGTAGGGCGTAGGGTATGGGTTAGGGTTACGGTTAGGGTTAGGGTTAGGGTTAGGGTTATTGTTAGGGTTAGGGCTCGGTTTAGGGGACGGGTTAGGATTAGGGTACGCGTTAGAGTTAGGGTAGGGGTTAGGGTTAGTGTACGCGTTAGGGTGAGGGTAGTTATTAAACCTATCCCACTCTCTACATACCCCTTAGCACGTACAGGAATATTATTGGGGGTCCAGCCATGCAGAAGAGTTTAGACACTAGGAGAAGATAAGGAACACACCCATTATCACGAAATCACATTAGGATTCTCTTTTTAACCTGTTCCTTAAAACACTAGTGCTTAGGAAATCTATTGGTGGCAGAAGCAATCAAGGGTAGCTTAGGGTTAGGGTTAGGGTTAGGGTGAGGGTTAGGGTATGGCTTAGGGTACGGGTTCGGGGAGGTGTTCTGGTAGGTCGTAGGGTATGGGTTAGGCATAGGGTTAGGGCTAGTGTTAGAGTTAGGGCTCGGTTTAGGGTATGGGTTAGGATTAGGGTACGCGTTAGGGTTAGGGTAGGGGTTAGGGTTAGGGTACGCGTTAGGGTGGGGGTAGTTATTAAACCTATTACACTCTCTAGATACCCCTTAGCACGTAAAGGTATATTATTTGGGTGTCCAGCCATGGAGAAGAGTTTAGACACGAGGAGAAGATAAGGAATACACCCATTATCAAGAAATCACATTAGGATTCTCTTTTTAACCTGTTCCTTAAAACACTAGTGCTTAGGAAATCTATTGGAGGCAGAAGCAGTCAAGGGTAGCTTAGGGTTAGGGTTAGGGTTAGGGTGAGGGTTAGGGTACGGCTTAGGGTACGGGTTCGGGGAGGGGTTCGTGTAGGGCGTAGGGTATGGGTTAGGGTTAGGGTTAGGGTTAGGGTTAGGGTTATTGTTAGGGTTAGGGCTCGGTTTAGGGTACGGGTTAGAATTAGGGTACGTGTTAGGGTTAGGGTAGGGGTTAGGGTTAGTGTACGCGTTAGGGTGAGGGTAGTTATTAAACCTATCCCACTCTCTAGATACCCCTTAGCACGTACAGAAATATTATTGGGGGTCCAGCCATGGAGAAGAGTTTAGACACTAGGAGAAGATAAGGAACACACCCATTATCAAGAAATCACATTAGGATTCTCTTTTTAACCTGTTCCTTAAAACATTAGTGCTTAGGAAATCTATTGGTGGCAGAAGCAATCAAGGGTAGCTTAGGGTTAGGGTTAGGTTTAGGGTGAGGGTTAGGGTATGCCTTAGGGTACGGGTTCGGGGAGGGGTTCGGGTAGGGTGTAGGGTATGGGTTAGGGATAGGGTTAGGGCTAGTGTTAGTGTTAGGGCTCGGTTTAGGGTATGGGTTAGGATTAGGGTACGCGTTAGGGTTAGGGTAGGGGTTAGGGTTAGGGTACGCGTTATGGTGGGGGTAGTTATTAAACCTATCACACTCTCTAGATACCCCTTAGCACGTAAAGGTATATTATTTGGGGGTCCAGCCATGGAGAAGAGTTTAGACACGAGGAGAAGATAACGAATACACCCATTATCAAGAAATCACATTAGGATTCTCTTTTTCACCTGTTCCTTAAAACACTAGTGCTTAGGAAATCTATTGGAGGCAGAAGCAGTCAAGGGTAGCTTAGGGTTAGGGTTAGGTTTAGGGTGAGGGTTAGGGTATGGCTTAGGGTACGGGTTCGGGGAGGGGTTCGGGTAGGGCGTAGGGTATGGGTTAGGGTTAGGGTTAGGGTTAGTGTTAGGGTTAGGGCTCGGTTTAGGGTACGGGTTAGGATTAGGGTACGCGTTAGTGTTAGGGTAGGGGTTAGGGTTAGGGTACGCGATAGGGTGAGGTTAGTTATTAAACCTATCCCACTCTCTAGATACCCCTTAGCACGTAAAGGAATATTATTTGGGGGTCCAGCCATGGAGAAGAGTTTAGACACTAGGAGAAGATAAGGAACACACCCATTATCAAGAAATCACATTAGGATTCTCTTTTTAACCTGTTCCTTAAAACACTAGTGCTTAGGAAATCTATTGGTGGCAGAAGCAGTCAAGGGTAGCTTAAGGTTAGTGTTAGGGTTAGGGTGAGGGTTAGGGTACGGCTTAGGGTACGGGTTCGGGGAGGGGTTCGGGTAGGGCGTAGGGTATGGGTTAGGGTTAGGGTTAGGGTTAGTGTTAGGGTTAGGGTTAGGGCTCGGTTTAGGGTACGGGTTAGGATTAGGGTACGCGTTAGGGTTAGGGTAGGGGTTAGGGTTAGTGTACGCGTTCGGGTGAGGGTAGTTATTAAACCTATCCCACTCTCTAGATACCCCTTAGCACGTACAGGAATATTATTGGGGGTCCAGCCATGGAGAAGAGTTTAGACACTAGGAGAAGATAAGGAACACACCCATTATCACGAAATCACATTAGGATTCTCTTTTTAACCTTTTCCTTAAAATACTAGTGCTTAGGAAATCTATTGGAGGCAGAAGCAGTCAAGGGTAGCTTAGGGTAAGGGTTAGGGTTAGGGTGAGGGTTAGGGTATGGCTTAGGGTACGGGTTCGGGGAGGGGTTCGGGTAGGGTGTAGGGTATGGGTTAGGGTTAGGGTTAGGGTTAGTGTTAGGTTTAGGGCTCGGTTTAGGGTACGGGTTAGGATTAGGGTACGCGTTAGGGTTAGGGTAGGGGTTAGGGTTAGGGTACGCGTTAGGGTGGGAGTAGTTATTAAACCTATGCCACTCTCTAGATACCCCTTAGCACGTAAAGGAATATTATTTGGGTGTCCAGCCATGGAGAAGAGTTTAGACACGAGGAGAAGATAAGGAACACACCCATTATCACGAAATCACATTAGGATTCTCTTTTTAACCTGTTCTTTAAAACACTAGTGCTTAGGAAATCTATTGGAGGCAGAAGCAGTCAAGGGTAGCTTAGGGTTAGGGTTAGGGTTAGGGTGAGGGTTAGGGTACGGCTTAGGGTACGGGTTCGGGGAGGGGTTCGGGTAGAGCGTAGGGTATGGGTTAGGGTTAGGGTTAGGGCTAGTGTTAGGTTTAGGGCTCGGTTTAGGGTACGGGTTAGGATTATGGTACGCATTAGGGTTAGGGTAGGGGTTAGGGTTAGGGTACGCGTTAGGGTGAGGGTAGTTATTAAACGTATCCCACTCTCTAGATACCCCTTAGCACTTAAAGAAATATTATTTGGGGGTCCAGCCATGGAGAAGAGTTTAGACACGAGGAGAAGATAAGGAACACACCCATTATCAAGAAATCACATTAGGATTCTCTTTTTAACCTGTTCCTTAAAACACTAGTGCTTAGGAAATCTATTGGAGGAAGAAGCAGTCAAGGATTAGCTTAGGGTTAGGGTTAGGGTTAGGGTGAGGGTTAGGGTACGGCTTAGGGTACGGGTTCGGGGAGGGGTTCGGGTAGGGCGTAGGGTATGGTTTAGGGTTAGGGTTAGGGTTAGTGTTAAGGTTAGGGCTCGGTTAAGGGTACGGGTTAGGATTAGGGTACGCGTTAGTGTTAGGGTAGTGGTTAGGGTAAGGGTACGCATTAGGGTGAGGGTAGTTATTAAACCTATCCCACTCTCTAGATACCCCTTAGCACGTAAAGGAATATTATTTGGGGGTCCAGCCATGGAGAAGAGTTTAGACACTAGGAGAAGATAAGGAACACACCCATTATCAAGAAATCACATTAGGATTCTCTTTTTAACCTGTTCCTTAAAACACTAGTGCTTAGGAAATCTATTGGAGGCAGAAGCCGTCAAGGGTAGCTTAGGGTTAGGGTTAGGGTTAGGGTGAGGGTTAGGGTACGGCTTAGGGTACGGGTTCGGGGAGGGGTTCGGGTAGGGCGTAGGGTATGGGTTAGGGTTAGGGTTAGGGTTAGGGTTAGGGTTAGGGTTATTGTTAGGGTTAGGGCTCGGTTTAGGGTACGGGTTAGGATTAGGGTACGCGTTAGTGCTAGGGTAGGGGTTAGGGTTAGGGTACGCGTTAGGGTGGGGGTATTTATTAAACCTATCCCACTCTCTAGATACCCCTTAGCACATAAAGGAATATTATTTGGGGGTCCAGCCATGGAGAAGAGTTTAGACACGAGGAGAAGATAAGGAACACACCCATTATCAAGAAATCACATTAGGATTCTCTTTTTCACCTGTTCCTTAAAACACTAGTGCTTAGGAAATCTATTGGTGGCAGAAGCAATCAAGGGTAGCTTAGGGTTAGGGTTAGGGTTAGGGTGAGGGTTAGGGTATGGCTTAGGGTACGGGTTCGGGGAGGGGTTCGGGTAGGGCGTAGGGTATGGGTTAGTTATAGAGTTAGGGCTAGTGTTAGGGTTAGGGCTTGGTTTAGGGTATGGGTTAGGATTAGGGTACGCGTTAGGGTTAGGGTAGGGGTTAGGGTTAGGGTACGCGTTAGGGTGGGGGTAGTTATTAAACCTATCACACTCTCTAGATACCCCTTAGCACGTAAAGGTATATTATTTGGGGGTCCAGCCATGGAGAAGAGTTTAGACACGAGGAGAAGATAAGGAATACACCCATTATCAAGAAATCACATTAGGATTCTCTTTTTCACCTGTTCCTTAAAACACTAGTGCTTAGGAAATCTATTGGAGGCAGAAGCAGTCAAGGGTAGCTTAGGGTTAGGGTTAGGGTTAGGGTGAGGGTTAGGGTATGGCTTAGGGTACGGGTTCGGGGAGGGGTTCGGGTAGGGCGTAGGGTATGGGTTAGGGTTAGGGTTAGGGTTAGTGTTAGGGTTAGGGCTCGGTTTAGGGTACGGGTTAGGATTAGGGTACTCGTTAGGGTTAGGGTAGGGGTTAGGGTTAGTGTACGCGTTAGGGTGAGGGTAGTTATTAAACCTATTCCACTCTCTAGATACCCCTTAGCACGTAAAGGAATATTAATGGGGGTCCAGCCATGGAGAAGAGTTTAGACACTAGGAGAAGATAAGGAACACACCCATTATCACGAAATCACATTAGGATTCTCTTTTTAACCTGTTCCTTAAAACACTAGTGCTTAGGAAATCTATTGGAGGCAGAAGCAGTCAAGGGTAGCTTAGGGTTAGGGTTAGGTTTAGGGTGAGGGTTAGGGTATGGCTTAGGGTACGGGTTCGGGGAGGGGTTCGGGTAGGGCGTAGGGTATGGGTTAGGGTTAGGGTTAGGGTTAGTGTTAGGGTTAGGGCTCGGTTTAGGGTACGGGTTAGGATTAGGGTACGCGTTAGTGTTAGGGTAGGGGTTAGGGTTAGGGTACGCGATAGGGTGAGGTTAGTTATTAAACCTATCCCACTCTCTAGATACCCCTTAGCACGTAAAGGAATATTATTTGGGGGTCCAGCCATGGAGAAGAGTTTAGACACTAGGAGAAGATAAGGAACACACCCATTATCAAGAAATCACATTAGGATTCTCTTTTTAACCTGTTCCTTAAAACACTAGTGCTTAGGAAATCTATTGGTGGCAGAAGCAGTCAAGGGTAGCTTAAGGTTAGTGTTAGGGTTAGGGTGAGGGTTAGGGTACGGCTTAGGGTACGGGTTCGGGGAGGGGTTCGGGTAGGGCGTAGGGTATGGGTTAGGGTTAGGGTTAGGGTTAGTGTTAGGGTTAGGGTTAGGGCTCGGTTTAGGGTACGGGTTAGGATTAGGGTACGCGTTAGGGTTAGGGTAGGGGTTAGGGTTAGTGTACGCGTTCGGGTGAGGGTAGTTATTAAACCTATCCCACTCTCTAGATACCCCTTAGCACGTACAGGAATATTATTGGGGGTCCAGCCATGGAGAAGAGTTTAGACACTAGGAGAAGATAAGGAACACACCCATTATCACGAAATCACATTAGGATTCTCTTTTTAACCTTTTCCTTAAAATACTAGTGCTTAGGAAATCTATTGGAGGCAGAAGCAGTCAAGGGTAGCTTAGGGTAAGGGTTAGGGTTAGGGTGAGGGTTAGGGTATGGCTTAGGGTACGGGTTCGGGGAGGGGTTCGGGTAGGGTGTAGGGTATGGGTTAGGGTTAGGGTTAGGGTTAGTGTTAGGTTTAGGGCTCGGTTTAGGGTACGGGTTAGGATTAGGGTACGCGTTAGGGTTAGGGTAGGGGTTAGGGTTAGGGTACGCGTTAGGGTGGGAGTAGTTATTAAACCTATGCCACTCTCTAGATACCCCTTAGCACGTAAAGGAATATTATTTGGGTGTCCAGCCATGGAGAAGAGTTTAGACACGAGGAGAAGATAAGGAACACACCCATTATCACGAAATCACATTAGGATTCTCTTTTTAACCTGTTCTTTAAAACACTAGTGCTTAGGAAATCTATTGGAGGCAGAAGCAGTCAAGGGTAGCTTAGGGTTAGGGTTAGGGTTAGGGTGAGGGTTAGGGTACGGCTTAGGGTACGGGTTCGGGGAGGGGTTCGGGTAGAGCGTAGGGTATGGGTTAGGGTTAGGGTTAGGGCTAGTGTTAGGTTTAGGGCTCGGTTTAGGGTACGGGTTAGGATTATGGTACGCATTAGGGTTAGGGTAGGGGTTAGGGTTAGGGTACGCGTTAGGGTGAGGGTAGTTATTAAACGTATCCCACTCTCTAGATACCCCTTAGCACTTAAAGAAATATTATTTGGGGGTCCAGCCATGGAGAAGAGTTTAGACACGAGGAGAAGATAAGGAACACACCCATTATCAAGAAATCACATTAGGATTCTCTTTTTAACCTGTTCCTTAAAACACTAGTGCTTAGGAAATCTATTGGAGGAAGAAGCAGTCAAGGATTAGCTTAGGGTTAGGGTTAGGGTTAGGGTGAGGGTTAGGGTACGGCTTAGGGTACGGGTTCGGGGAGGGGTTCGGGTAGGGCGTAGGGTATGGTTTAGGGTTAGGGTTAGGGTTAGTGTTAAGGTTAGGGCTCGGTTAAGGGTACGGGTTAGGATTAGGGTACGCGTTAGTGTTAGGGTAGTGGTTAGGGTAAGGGTACGCATTAGGGTGAGGGTAGTTATTAAACCTATCCCACTCTCTAGATACCCCTTAGCACGTAAAGGAATATTATTTGGGGGTCCAGCCATGGAGAAGAGTTTAGACACTAGGAGAAGATAAGGAACACACCCATTATCAAGAAATCACATTAGGATTCTCTTTTTAACCTGTTCCTTAAAACACTAGTGCTTAGGAAATCTATTGGAGGCAGAAGCCGTCAAGGGTAGCTTAGGGTTAGGGTTAGGGTTAGGGTGAGGGTTAGGGTACGGCTTAGGGTACGGGTTCGGGGAGGGGTTCGGGTAGGGCGTAGGGTATGGGTTAGGGTTAGGGTTAGGGTTAGGGTTAGGGTTAGGGTTATTGTTAGGGTTAGGGCTCGGTTTAGGGTACGGGTTAGGATTAGGGTACGCGTTAGTGCTAGGGTAGGGGTTAGGGTTAGGGTACGCGTTAGGGTGGGGGTATTTATTAAACCTATCCCACTCTCTAGATACCCCTTAGCACATAAAGGAATATTATTTGGGGGTCCAGCCATGGAGAAGAGTTTAGACACGAGGAGAAGATAAGGAACACACCCATTATCAAGAAATCACATTAGGATTCTCTTTTTCACCTGTTCCTTAAAACACTAGTGCTTAGGAAATCTATTGGTGGCAGAAGCAATCAAGGGTAGCTTAGGGTTAGGGTTAGGGTTAGGGTGAGGGTTAGGGTATGGCTTAGGGTACGGGTTCGGGGAGGGGTTCGGGTAGGGCGTAGGGTATGGGTTAGTTATAGAGTTAGGGCTAGTGTTAGGGTTAGGGCTTGGTTTAGGGTATGGGTTAGGATTAGGGTACGCGTTAGGGTTAGGGTAGGGGTTAGGGTTAGGGTACGCGTTAGGGTGGGGGTAGTTATTAAACCTATCACACTCTCTAGATACCCCTTAGCACGTAAAGGTATATTATTTGGGGGTCCAGCCATGGAGAAGAGTTTAGACACGAGGAGAAGATAAGGAATACACCCATTATCAAGAAATCACATTAGGATTCTCTTTTTCACCTGTTCCTTAAAACACTAGTGCTTAGGAAATCTATTGGAGGCAGAAGCAGTCAAGGGTAGCTTAGGGTTAGGGTTAGGGTTAGGGTGAGGGTTAGGGTATGGCTTAGGGTACGGGTTCGGGGAGGGGTTCGGGTAGGGCGTAGGGTATGGGTTAGGGTTAGGGTTAGGGTTAGTGTTAGGGTTAGGGCTCGGTTTAGGGTACGGGTTAGGATTAGGGTACTCGTTAGGGTTAGGGTAGGGGTTAGGGTTAGTGTACGCGTTAGGGTGAGGGTAGTTATTAAACCTATTCCACTCTCTAGATACCCCTTAGCACGTAAAGGAATATTAATGGGGGTCCAGCCATGGAGAAGAGTTTAGACACTAGGAGAAGATAAGGAACACACCCATTATCACGAAATCACATTAGGATTCTCTTTTTAACCTGTTCCTTAAAACACTAGTGCTTAGGAAATCTATTGGAGGCAGAAGCAGTCAAGGGTAGCTTAGGGTTAGGGTTAGGGTTAGGGTGAGGGTTAGGGTATGGCTTAGGGTACGGGTTCGGGGAGGGGTTCGGGTAGGGCGTAGGGTATGGGTTAGGGTTAGGGTTAGGGTTAGTGTTAGGGTTAGGGCTCGGTTAAGGGTACGGGTTAGGATTAGGGTACGCGTTAGTGTTAGGGTAGTGGTTAGGGTTAGGGTACGCTTTAGGGTGAGGGTAGTTATTAAACCTATCCCACTCTCTAGATACCCCTTAGCACGTAAAGTAATATTATTTGGGGGTCCAGCCATGGAGAATAGTTTAGACACTAGGAGAAGATAAGGAACACACCCATTATCAAGAAATCACATTAGGATTCTCTTTTCAACCTGTTCCTTAAAACACTAGTGCTTAGGAAATCTATTGGAGGCAGAAGCCGTCAAGGGTAGCTTAGGGATAGGGTTAGGGTTAGGGTGAGGGTTAGGGTACGGCTTAGGGTACGGGTTCGGCGAGGGTTTCGGGTAGGGCGTAGGGTATGGGTTAGGGTTAGGGTTAGGGTTAGTGTTAGGGTTAGGGCTCGGTTTAGGGTACGGGTTAGGATTAGGGTACGCGTTAGGGTTAGGGTAGGGGTTAGGGTTAGTGTATGCGTTAGGGTGAGGGTAGTTATTAAACCTATCCCACTCTGTAGATACCCCTTAGCACGTACAGGAATATTATTGGGGGTCCAGCCATGGAGAAGTGTTTAGACACTAGGAGAAGATAAGGAACACACCCATTATCACGAAATCACTTTAGGATTCTCTTTTTAAACTGTTCCTTAAAACACTAGTGCTTAGGCAATCTATTGGAGGCAGAAGCAGTCAAGGGTAGCTTAGGGTTAGGGTTAGGGTTAGGGTGAGTGTTAGGGTATGGCTTAGGGTACGGGTTCGGGGAGGGGTTCGGGTAGGGCGTAGGGTATGGGTTAGGTATAGGGTTAGGGCTAGAGTTAGGGTTAGGGCTCGGTTTAGGATATGGGTTAGGATTAGGGTACGCGTTAGGGTTAGGGTAGGGGTTAGGGTTAGGGTACGCGTTAGGGTGGGGGTATTTATTAAACCTATCCCACTCTCTAGATACCCCTTAGCACATAAAGGAATATTATTTGGGGGTCCAGCCATGGAGAAGAGTTTAGACACGAGGAGAAGATAAGGAACACACCCATTATCAAGAAATCACATTAGGATTCTCTTTTTCACCTGTTCCTTAAAACACTAGTGCTTAGGAAATCTATTGGTGGCAGAAGCAATCAAGGGTAGCTTAGGGTTAGGGTTAGGGTTAGGGTGAGGGTTAGGGTATGGCTTAGGGTACGGGTTCGGGGAGGGGTTCGGGTAGGGCGTAGGGTATGGGTTAGTTATAGAGTTAGGGCTAGTGTTAGGGTTAGGGCTTGGTTTAGGGTATGGGTTAGGATTAGGGTACGCGTTAGGGTTAGGGTAGGGGTTAGGGTTAGGGTACGCGTTAGGGTGGGGGTAGTTATTAAACCTATCACACTCTCTAGATACCCCTTAGCACGTAAAGGTATATTATTTGGGGGTCCAGCCATGGAGAAGAGTTTAGACACGAGGAGAAGATAAGGAATACACCCATTATCAAGAAATCACATTAGGATTCTCTTTTTCACCTGTTCCTTAAAACACTAGTGCTTAGGAAATCTATTGGAGGCAGAAGCAGTCAAGGGTAGCTTAGGGTTAGGGTTAGGGTTAGGGTGAGGGTTAGGGTATGGCTTAGGGTACGGGTTCGGGGAGGGGTTCGGGTAGGGCGTAGGGTATGGGTTAGGGTTAGGGTTAGGGTTAGTGTTAGGGTTAGGGCTCGGTTTAGGATACGGGTTAGGATTAGGGTACTCGTTAGGGTTAGGGTAGGGGTTAGGGTTAGTGTACGCGTTAGGGTGAGGGTAGTTATTAAACCTATCCCACTCTCTAGATACCCCTTAGCACGTAAAGGAATATTAATGGGGGTCCAGCCATGGAGAAGAGTTTAGACACTAGGAGAAGATAAGGAACACACCCATTATCACGAAATCACATTAGGATTCTCTTTTTAACCTGTTCCTTAAAACACTAGTGCTTAGGAAATCTATTGGAGGCAGAAGCAGTCAAGGGTAGCTTAGGGTTAGGGTTAGGGTTAGGGTGAGGGTTAGGGTATGGCTTAGGGTACGGGTTCGGGGAGGGGTTCGGGTAGGGCGTACGGTATGGGTTAGGGTTAGGGTTAGGGTTAGTGTTAGGGTTAGGGCTCGGTTAAGGGTACGGGTTAGGATTAGGGTACGCGTTAGTGTTAGGGTAGTGGTTAGGGTTAGGGTACGCTTTAGGGTGAGGGTAGTTATTAAACCTATCCCACTCTCTAGATACCCCTTAGCACGTAAAGTAATATTATTTGGGGGTCCAGCCATGGAGAATAGTTTAGACACTAGGAGAAGATAAGGAACACACCCATTATCAAGAAATCACATTAGGATTCTCTTTTCAACATGTTCCTTAAAACACTAGTGCTTAGGAAATCTATTGGAGGCAGAAGCCGTCAAGGGTAGCTTAGGGATAGGGTTAGGGTTAGGGTGAGGGTTAGGGTACGGCTTAGGGTACGGGTTCGGCGAGGGTTTCGGGTAGGGCGTAGGGTATGGGTTAGGGTTAGGGTTAGGGTTAGTGTTAGGGTTAGGGCTCGGTTTAGGGTACGGGTTAGGATTAGGGTACGCGTTAGGGTTAGGGTAGGGGTTAGGGTTAGTGTATGCGTTAGGGTGAGGGTAGTTATTAAACCTATCCCACTCTGTAGATACCCCTTAGCACGTACAGGAATATTATTGGGGGTCCAGCCATGGAGAAGTGTTTAGACACTAGGAGAAGATAAGGAACACACCCATTATCACGAAATCACTTTAGGATTCTCTTTTTAAACTGTTCCTTAAAACACTAGTGCTTAGGCAATCTATTGGAGGCAGAAGCAGTCAAGGGTAGCTTAGGGTTAGGGTTAGGGTTAGGGTGAGTGTTAGGGTATGGCTTAGGGTACGGGTTCGGGGAGGGGTTCGGGTAGGGCGTAGGGTATGGGTTAGGTATAGGGTTAGGGCTAGAGTTAGGGTTAGGGCTCGGTTTAGGATATGGGTTAGGATTAGGGTACGCGTTAGGGTTAGGGTAGGGGTTAGGGTTAGGGTACGCGTTAGGGTGGGGGTATTTATTAAACCTATCCCACTCTCTAGATACCCCTTAGCACATAAAGGAATATTATTTGGGGGTCCAGCCATGGAGAAGAGTTTAGACACGAGGAGAAGATAAGGAACACACCCATTATCAAGAAATCACATTAGGATTCTCTTTTTCACCTGTTCCTTAAAACACTAGTGCTTAGGAAATCTATTGGTGGCAGAAGCAATCAAGGGTAGCTTAGGGTTAGGGTTAGGGTTAGGGTGAGGGTTAGGGTATGGCTTAGGGTACGGGTTCGGGGAGGGGTTCGGGTAGGGCGTAGGGTATGGGTTAGTTATAGAGTTAGGGCTAGTGTTAGGGTTAGGGCTTGGTTTAGGGTATGGGTTAGGATTAGGGTACGCGTTAGGGTTAGGGTAGGGGTTAGGGTTAGGGTACGCGTTAGGGTGGGGGTAGTTATTAAACCTATCACACTCTCTAGATACCCCTTAGCACGTAAAGGTATATTATTTGGGGGTCCAGCCATGGAGAAGAGTTTAGACACGAGGAGAAGATAAGGAATACACCCATTATCAAGAAATCACATTAGAATTCTCTTTTTCACCTGTTCCTTAAAACACTAGTGCTTAGGAAATCTATTGGAGGCAGAAGCAGTCAAGGGTAGCTTAGGGTTAGGGTTAGGGTTAGGGTGAGGGTTAGGGTATGGCTTAGGGTACGGGTTCGGGGAGGGGTTCGGGTAGGGCGTAGGGTATGGGTTAGGGTTAGGGTTAGGGTTAGTGTTAGGGTTAGGGCTCGGTTTAGGGTACGGGTTAGGATTAGGGTACTCGTTAGGGTTAGGGTAGGGGTTAGGGTTAGTGTACGCGTTAGGGTGAGGGTATTTATTAAACCTATCCCACTCTCTAGATACCCCTTAGCACGTAAAGGAATATTAATGGGGGTCCAGCCATGGAGAAGAGTTTAGACACTAGGAGAAGATAAGGAACACACCCATTATCACGAAATCACATTAGGATTCTCTTTTTAACCTGTTCCTTAAAACACTAGTGCTTAGGAAATCTATTGGAGGCAGAAGCAGTCAAGGGTAGCTTAGGGTTAGGGTTAGGGTTAGGGTGAGGGTTAGGGTATGGCTTAGGGTACGGGTTCGGGGAGGGGTTCGGGTAGGGCGTACGGTATGGGTTAGGGTTAGGGTTAGGGTTAGTGTTAGGGTTAGGGCTCGGTTAAGGGTACGGGTTAGGATTAGGGTACGCGTTAGTGTTAGGGTAGTGGTTAGGGTTAGGGTACGCTTTAGGGTGAGGGTAGTTATTAAACCTATCCCACTCTCTAGATACCCCTTAGCACGTAAAGTAATATTATTTGGGGGTCCAGCCATGGAGAATAGTTTAGACACTAGGAGAAGATAAGGAACACACCCATTATCAAGAAATCACATTAGGATTCTCTTTTCAACCTGTTCCTTAAAACACTAGTGCTTAGGAAATCTATTGGAGGCAGAAGCCGTCAAGGGTAGCTTAGGGATAGGGTTAGGGTTAGGGTGAGGGTTAGGGTACGGCTTAGGGTACGGGTTCGGCGAGGGTTTCGGGTAGGGCGTAGGGTATGGGTTAGGGTTAGGGTTAGGGTTAGTGTTAGGGTTAGGGCTCGGTTTAGGGTACGGGTTAGGATTAGGGTACGCGTTAGGGTTAGGGTAGGGGTTAGGGTTAGTGTATGCGTTAGGGTGAGGGTAGTTATTAAACCTATCCCACTCTGTAGATACCCCTTAGCACGTACAGGAATATTATTGGGGGTCCAGCCATGAGGAAGTGTTTAGACACTAGGAGAAGATAAGGAACACACCCATTATCACGAAATCACTTTAGGATTCTCTTTTTAAACTGTTCCTTAAAACACTAGTGCTTAGGCAATCTATTGGAGGCAGAAGCAGTCAAGGGTAGCTTAGGGTTAGGGTTAGGGTTAGGGTGAGTGTTAGGGTATGGCTTAGGGTACGGGTTCGGGGAGGGGTTCGGGTAGGGCGTAGGGTATGGGTTAGGTATAGGGTTAGGGCTAGAGTTAGGGTTAGGGCTCGGTTTAGGGTATGGGTTAGGATTAGGGTACGCGTTAGGGTTAGGGTAGGGGTTAGGGTTAGGGTACGCGTTAGGGTGGGGGTATTTATTAAACCTATCCCACTCTCTAGATACCCCTTAGCACATAAAGGAATATTATTTGGGGGTCCAGCCATGGAGAAGAGTTTAGACACGAGGAGAAGATAAGGAACACACCCATTATCAAGAAATCACATTAGGATTCTCTTTTTCACCTGTTCCTTAAAACACTAGTGCTTAGGAAATCTATTGGTGGCAGAAGCAATCAAGGGTAGCTTAGGGTTAGGGTTAGGGTTAGGGTGAGGGTTAGGGTATGGCTTAGGGTACGGGTTCGGGGAGGGGTTCGGGTAGGGCGTAGGGTATGGGTTAGTTATAGAGTTAGGGCTAGTGTTAGGGTTAGGGCTTGGTTTAGGGTATGGGTTAGGATTAGGGTACGCGTTAGGGTTAGGGTAGGGGTTAGGGTTAGGGTACGCGTTAGGGTGGGGGTAGTTATTAAACCTATCACACTCTCTAGATACCCCTTAGCACGTAAAGGTATATTATTTGGGGGTCCAGCCATGGAGAAGAGTTTAGACACGAGGAGAAGATAAGGAATACACCCATTATCAAGAAATCACATTAGGATTCTCTTTTTCACCTGTTCCTTAAAACACTAGTGCTTAGGAAATCTATTGGAGGCAGAAGCAGTCAAGGGTAGCTTAGGGTTAGGGTTAGGGTTAGGGTGAGGGTTAGGGTATGGCTTAGGGTACGGGTTCGGGGAGGGGTTCGGGTAGGGCGTAGGGTATGGGTTAGGGTTAGGGTTAGGGTTAGTGTTAGGGTTAGGGCTCGGTTTAGGGTACGGGTTAGGATTAGGGTACTCGTTAGGGTTAGGGTAGGGGTTAGGGTTAGTGTACGCGTTAGGGTGAGGGTAGTTATTAAACCTATCCCACTCTCTAGATACCCCTTAGCACGTAAAGGAATATTAATGGGGGTCCAGCCATGGAGAAGAGTTTAGACACTAGGAGAAGATAAGGAACACACCCATTATCACGAAATCACATTAGGATTCTCTTTTTAACCTGTTCCTTAAAACACTAGTGCTTAGGAAATCTATTGGAGGCAGAAGCAGTCAAGGGTAGCTTAGGGTTAGGGTTAGGGTTAGGGTGAGGGTTAGGGTATGGCTTAGGGTACGGGTTCGGGGAGGGGTTCGGGTAGGGCGTACGGTATGGGTTAGGGTTAGGGTTAGGGTTAGTGTTAGGGTTAGGGCTCGGTTAAGGGTACGGGTTAGGATTAGGGTACGCGTTAGTTTTAGGGTAGTGGTTAGGGTTAGGGTACGCTTTAGGGTGAGGGTAGTTATTAAACCTATCCCACTCTCTAGATACCCCTTAGCACGTAAAGTAATATTATTTGGGGGTCCAGCCATGGAGAATAGTTTAGACACTAGGAGAAGATAAGGAACACACCCATTATCAAGAAATCACATTAGGATTCTCTTTTCAACCTGTTCCTTAAAACACTAGTGCTTAGGAAATCTATTGGAGGCAGAAGCCGTCAAGGGTAGCTTAGGGATAGGGTTAGGTTAGGGTGAGGGTTAGGGTACGGCTTAGGGTACGGGTTCGGCGAGGGTTTCGGGTAGGGCGTAGGGTATGGGTTAGGGTTAGGGTTAGGGTTAGTGTTAGGGTTAGGGCTCGGTTTAGGGTACGGGGTTAGGATTAGGGTACGCGTTAGGGTTAGGGTAGGGGTTAGGGTTAGTGTATGCGTTAGGGTGAGGGTAGTTATTAAACCTATCCCACTCTGTAGATACCCCTTAGCACGTACAGAATATTATTGGGGGTCCAGCCATGGAGAAGTGTTTAGACACTAGGAGAAGATAAGGAACACACCCATTATCACGAAATCACTTTAGGATTCTCTTTTTAAACTGTTCCTTAAAACACTAGTGCTTAGGCAATCTATTGGAGGCAGAAGCAGTCAAGGGTAGCTTAGGGTTAGGGTTAGGGTTAGGGTGAGTGTTAGGGTATGGCTTAGGGTACGGGTTCGGGGAGGGGTTCGGGTAGGGCGTAGGGTATGGGTTAGGTATAGGGTTAGGGCTAGAGTTAGGGTTAGGGCTCGGTTTAGGATATGGGTTAGGATTAGGGTACGCGTTAGGGTTAGGGTAGGGGTTAGGGTTAGGGTACGCGTTAGGGTGGGGGTATTTATTAAACCTATCCCACTCTCTAGATACCCCTTAGCACATAAAGGAATATTATTTGGGGGTCCAGCCATGGAGAAGGGTTAGACACGAGGAGAAGATAAGGAACACACCCATTATCAAGAAATCACATTAGGATTCTCTTTTTCACCTGTTCCTTAAAACACTAGTGCTTAGGAAATCTATTGGTGGCAGAAGCAATCAAGGGTAGCTTAGGGTTAGGGTTAGGGTTAGGGTGAGGGTTAGGGTATGGCTTAGGGTACGGGTTCGGGGAGGGGTTCGGGTAGGGCGTAGGGTATGGGTTAGTTATAGAGTTAGGGCTAGTGTTAGGGTTAGGGCTTGGTTTAGGGTATGGGTTAGGATTAGGGTACGCGTTAGGGTTAGGGTAGGGGTTAGGGTTAGGGTACGCATTAGGGTGGGGGGTAGTTATTAACCTATCACACTCTCTAGATACCCCTTAGCACGTAAAGGTATATTATTTGGGGGTCCAGCCATGGAGAAGAGTTTAGACACGAGGAGAAGATAAGGAATACACCCATTATCAAGAAATCACATTAGGATTCTCTTTTTCACCTGTTCCTTAAAACACTAGTGCTTAGGAAATCTATTGGAGGCAGAAGCAGTCAAGGGTAGCTAGGGTTAGTGTTAGGGTTAGGGTGAGGGTTAGGGTATGGCTTAGGGTACGGGTTCGGGGAGGGGTTCGGGTAGGGCGTAGGTATGGGTTAGGGTTAGGGTTAGGGTTAGTGTTAGGGTTAGGGCTCGGTTTAGGGTACGGGTTAGGATTAGGGTACTCGTTAGGGTTAGGGTAGGGGTTAGGGTTAGTGTACGCGTTAGGGTGAGGGTAGTTATTAAACCTATCCCACTCTCTAGATACCCCTTAGCACGTAAAGGAATATTAATGGGGGTCCAGCCATGGAGAAGAGTTTAGACACTAGGAGAAGATAAGGAACACACCCATTATCACGAAATCACATTAGGATTCTCTTTTTAACCTGTTCCTTAAAACACTAGTGCTTAGGAAATCTATTGGAGGCAGAAGCAGTCAAGGGTAGCTTAGGGTTAGGGTTAGGGTTAGGGTGAGGGTTAGGGTATGGCTTAGGGTACGGGTTCGGGGAGGGGTTCGGGTAGGGCGTACGGTATGGGTTAGGGTTAGGGTTAGGGTTAGTGTTAGGGTTAGGGCTCGGTTAAGGGTACGGGTTAGGATTAGGGTACGCGTTAGTGTTAGGGTAGTGGTTAGGGTTAGGGTACGCTTTAGGGTGAGGGTAGTTATTAAACCTATCCACTCTCTAGATACCCCTTAGCACGTAAAGTAATATTATTTGGGGGTCCAGCCATGGAGAATAGTTTAGACACTAGGAGAAGATAAGGAACACACCCCATTATCAAGAAATCACATTAGGATTCTCTTTTCAACCTGTTCCTTAAAACACTAGTGCTTAGGAAATCTATTGGAGGCAGAAGCCGTCAAGGGTAGCTTAGGGATAGGGTTAGGGTTAGGGTGAGGGTTAGGGTACGGCTTAGGGTACGGGTTCGGCGAGGGTTTCGGGTAGGGCGTAGGGTATGGGTTAGGGTTAGGGTTAGGGTTAGTGTTAGGGTTAGGGCTCGGTTTAGGTACGGGTTAGGATTAGGGTACGCGTTAGGGTTAGGGTAGGGGTAGGGTTAGTGTATGCGTTAGGGTGAGGGTAGTTATTAAACCTATCCCACTCTGTAGATACCCCCTTAGCACGTACAGGAATATTATTGGGGGTCCAGCCATGGAGAAGTGTTTAGACACTAGGAGAAGATAAGGAACACACCCATTATCACGAAATCACTTTAGGATTCTCTTTTTAAAACTGTTCCTTAAAACACTAGTGCTTAGGCAATCTATTGGAGGCAGAAGCAGTCAAGGTAGCTTAGGGTAGGGTTAGGGTTAGGGTGAGTGTTAGGGTATGGCTTAGGGTACGGGTTCGGGGAGGGGTTCGGGTAGGGCGTAGGGTATGGGTTAGGTATAGGGTTAGGGCTAGAGTTAGGGTTAGGGCTCGGCTCGGTTTAGGATATGGGTTAGGATTAGGGTACGCGTTAGGGTTAGGTTAGGGGTTAGGGTTAGGGTACGCGTTAGGGTGGGGGTATTTATTAAACCTATCCCACTCTCTAGATACCCCTTAGCACATAAAGGAATATTATTTGGGGGTCCAGCCATGGAGAAGAGTTTAGACACGAGGAGAAGATAAGGAACACACCCATTATCAAGAAATCACATTAGGATTCTCTTTTTCACCTGTTCCTTAAAACACTAGTGCTTAGGAAATCTATTGGTGGCAGAAGCAATCAAGGGTAGCTTAGGGTTAGGGTTAGGGTTAGGGTGAGGGTTAGGGTATGGCTTAGGGTACGGGTTCGGGGAGGGGTTCGGGTAGGGCGTAGGGTATGGGTTAGTTATAGAGTTAGGGCTAGTGTTAGGGTTAGGGCTTGGTTTAGGGTATGGGTTAGGATTAGGGTACGCGTTAGGGTTAGGGTACGCGTTAGGGTTAGGGTACGCGTTAGGGTGGGGGTAGTTATTAAACCTATCACACTCTCTAGATACCCCTTAGCACGTAAAGGTATATTATTTGGGGGTCCAGCCATGGAGAAGAGTTTAGACACGAGGAGAAGATAAGGAATACACCCATTATCAAGAAATCACATTAGGATTCTCTTTTTCACCTGTTCCTTAAAACACTAGTGCTTAGGAAATCTATTGGAGGCAGAAGCAGTCAAGGGTAGCTTAGGGTTAGGGTTAGGGTTAGGGTGAGGGTTAGGGTATGGCTTAGGGTACGGGTTCGGGGAGGGGTTCGGGTAGGGCGTAGGGTATGGGTTAGGGTTAGGGTTAGGGTTAGTGTTAGGGTTAGGGCTCGGTTTAGGGTACGGGTTAGGATTAGGGTACTCGTTAGGGTTAGGGTAGGGGTTAGGGTTAGTGTACGCGTTAGGGTGAGGGTAGTTATTAAACCTATCCCACTCTCTAGATACCCCTTAGCACGTAAAGGAATATTAATGGGGGTCCAGCCATGGAGAAGAGTTTAGACACTAGGAGAAGATAAGGAACACACCCATTATCACGAAATCACATTAGGATTCTCTTTTTAACCTGTTCCTTAAAACACTAGTGCTTAGGAAATCTATTGGAGGCAGAAGCAGTCAAGGGTAGCTTAGGGTTAGGGTTAGGGTTAGGGTGAGGGTTAGGGTATGGCTTACGGTACGGGTTCGGGGAGGGGTTCGGGTAGGGCGTACGGTATGGGTTAGGGTTAGGGTTAGGGTTAGTGTTAGGGTTAGGGCTCGGTTAAGGGTACGGGTTAGGATTAGGGTACGCGTTAGTGTTAGGGTAGTGGTTAGGGTTAGGGTACGCTTTAGGGTGAGGGTAGTTATTAAACCTATCCCACTCTCTAGATACCCCTTAGCACGTACAGGAATATTATTTGGGGGTCCAGCCATGGAGAATAGTTTAGACACTAGGAGAAGATAAGGAACACACCCATTATCAAGAAATCACATTAGGATTCTCTTTTCAACCTGTTCCTTAAAACACTAGTGCTTAGGAAATCTATTGGAGGCAGAAGCCGTCAAGGGTAGCTTAGGGATAGGGTTAGGGTTAGGGTGAGGGTTAGGGTACGGCTTAGGGTACGGGTTCGGCGAGGGTTTCGGGTAGGGCGTAGGGTATGGGTTAGGGTTAGGGTTAGGGTTAGTGTTAGGGTTAGGGCTCGGTTTAGGGTACGGGTTAGGATTAGGGTACGCGTTAGGGTTAGGGTAGGGGTTAGGGTTAGTGTATGCGTTAGGGTGAGGGTAGTTATTAAACCTATCCCACTCTGTAGATACCCCTTAGCACGTACAGGAATATTATTGGGGGTCCAGCCATGGAGAAGTGTTTAGACACTAGGAGAAGATAAGGAACACACCCATTATAACGAAATCACTTTAGGATTCTCTTTTTAAACTGTTCCTTAAAACACTAGTGCTTAGGCAATCTATTGGAGGCAGAAGCAGTCAAGGGTAGCTTAGGGTTAGGGTTAGGGTTAGGGTGAGTGTTAGGGTATGGCTTAGGGTACGGGTTCGGGGAGGGGTTCGGGTAGGGCGTAGGGTATGGGTTAGGTATAGGGTTAGGGCTAGAGTTAGGGTTAGGGCTCGGTTTAGGATATGGGTTAGGATTAGGGTACGCGTTAGGGTTAGGGTAGGGGTTAGGGTTAGGGTACGCGTTAGGGTGGGGGTATTTATTAAACCTATCCCACTCTCTAGATACCCCTTAGCACATAAAGGAATATTATTTGGGGGTCCAGCCATGGAGAAGAGTTTAGACACGAGGAGAAGATAAGGAACACACCCATTATCAAGAAATCACATTAGGATTCTCTTTTTCACCTGTTCCTTAAAACACTAGTGCTTAGGAAATCTATTGGTGGCAGAAGCAATCAAGGGTAGCTTAGGGTTAGGGTTAGGGTTAGGGTGAGGGTTAGGGTATGGCTTAGGGTACGGGTTCGGGGAGGGGTTCGGGTAGGGCGTAGGGTATGGGTTAGTTATAGAGTTAGGGCTAGTGTTAGGGTTAGGGCTTGGTTTAGGGTATGGGTTAGGATTAGGGTACGCGTTAGGGTTAGGGTAGGGGTTAGGGTTAGGGTACGCGTTAGGGTGGGGGTAGTTATTAAACCTATCACACTCTCTAGATACCCCTTAGCACGTAAAGGTATATTATTTGGGGGTCCAGCCATGGAGAAGAATTTAGACACGAGGAGAAGATAAGGAATACACCCATTATCAAGAAATCACATTAGGATTCTCTTTTTCACCTGTTCCTTAAAACACTAGTGCTTAGGAAATCTATTGGAGGCAGAAGCAGTCAAGGGTAGCTTAGGGTTAGGGTTAGGGTTAGGGTGAGGGTTAGGGTATGGCTTAGGGTACGGGTTCGGGGAGGGGTTCGGGTAGGGCGTAGGGTATGGGTTAGGGTTAGGGTTAGGGTTAGTGTTAGGGTTAGGGCTCGGTTTAGGGTACGGGTTAGGATTAGGGTACTCGTTAGGGTTAGGGTAGGGGTTAGGGTTAGTGTACGCGTTAGGGTGAGGGTAGTTATTAAACCTATCCCACTCTCTAGATACCCCTTAGCACGTAAAGGAATATTAATGGGGGTCCAGCCATGGAGAAGAGTTTAGACACTAGGAGAAGATAAGGAACACACCCATTATCACGAAATCACATTAGGATTCTCTTTTTAACCTGTTCCTTAAAACACTAGTGCTTAGGAAATCTATTGGAGGCAGAAGCAGTCAAGGGTAGCTTAGGGTTAGGGTTAGGGTTAGGGTGAGGGTTAGGGTATGGCTTAGGGTACGGGTTCGGGGAGGGGTTCGGGTAGGGCGTACGGTATGGGTTAGGGTTAGGGTTAGGGTTAGTGTTAGGGTTAGGGCTCGGTTAAGGGTACGGGTTAGGATTAGGGTACGCGTTAGTGTTAGGGTAGTGGTTAGGGTTAGGGTACGCTTTAGGGTGAGGGTAGTTATTAAACCTATCCCACTCTCTAGATACCCCTTAGCACGTAAAGTAATATTATTTGGGGGTCCAGCCATGGAGAATAGTTTAGACACTAGGAGAAGATAAGGAACACACCCATTATCAAGAAATCACATTAGGATTCTCTTTTCAACCTGTTCCTTAAAACACTAGTGCTTAGGAAATCTATTGGAGGCAGAAGCCGTCAAGGGTAGCTTAGGGATAGGGTTAGGGTTAGGGTGAGGGTTAGGGTACGGCTTAGGGTACGGGTTCGGCGAGGGTTTCGGGTAGGGCGTAGGGTATGGGTTAGGGTTAGGGTTAGGGTTAGTGTTAGGGTTAGGGCTCGGTTTAGGGTACGGGTTCGGATTAGGGTACGCGTTAGGGTTAGGGTAGGGGTTAGGGTTAGTGTACGCGTTAGGGTGAGGGTAGTTATTAAACCTATCCCACTCTCTAGATACCCCTTAGCACGTACAGGAATATTATTGGGGGTCCAGCCATGGAGAAGTGTTTAGACACTAGGAGAAGATAAGGAACACACCCATTATCACGAAATCACTTTAGGATTCTCTTTTTAAACTGTTCCTTAAAACACTAGTGCTTAGGAAATCTATTGGAGGCAGAAGCAGTCAAGGGTAGCTTAGGGTTAGGGTTAGGGTTAGGGTGAGTGTTAGGGTATGGCTTAGGGTACGGGTTCGGGGAGGGGTTCGGGTAGGGCGTAGGGTATGGGTTAGGGTTAGGGTTAGGGCTAGAGTTAGGGTTAGGGCTCGGTTTAGGTTATGGGTTAGGATTAGGGTACGCGTTAGGGTTAGGGTAGGGGTTAGGGTTAGGGTACGCGTTAGTGTGGGGGTATTTATTAAACCTATCCCACTCTCTAGATACCCCTTAGCACATAAAGGAATATTATTTGGGGGTCCAGCCATGGAGAAGAGTTTAGACACGAGGAGAAGATAAGGAACACACCCATTATCAAGAAATCACATTAGGATTCTCTTTTTAACCTGTTCCTTAAAACACTAGTGCTTAGGAAATCTATTGGAAGCAGAAGCAGTCAAGGGTAGCTTGGGGTTAGGGTTAGGTTTAGGGTGAGGGTTAGGGTATGGCTTAGGGTACGGGTTCGGGGAGGGGTTCGGGTAGGGCGTAGGATATGGTTCAGGGTTAGGGTTAGGGTTAGTGTTAGGGTTAGGGCTCGGTTTAGGGTACGGGTTAGGATTAGGGTACGCGTTAGTGTTAGGGTAGGGGTTAGGGTTAGGGTACGCGATAGGGTGAAGTTAGTTATTAAACCTATCCCACTCTCTAGATACCCCTTAGCACGTAAAGGAATATTATTTGGGGGTCCAGCCATGGAGAAGAGTTTAGACACTAGGAGAAGATAAGGAACACACCCATTATCAAGAAATCACATTAGGATTCTCTTTTTAACCTGTTCCTTAAAACACTAGTGCTTAGGAAATCTATTGGAGGCAGAAGCAGTCAAGGGTAGCTTAGGGTTAGGGTGAGGGTTAGGGTACGGCTTAGGGTACGGGTTCGGGGAGGGGTTCGGGTAGGGCGTAGGGTATTGGTTAGGGTTAGGGTTAGGGCTAGTGTTAGGGTTAGGGCTCGGTTTAGGGTACGGGTTAGGATTAGGGTACGCGTTAGGGTTAGGGTAGGGGTTAGGATTAGGGAACGCGTTAGGGTGAGGGTAGTTATTAAACCTATCCCACTCTCTAGATACCCCTTAGCACGTAAAGGAACATTATTTGTGGGTCCAGCCATGGAGAAGAGTTTAGACACGAGGAGAAGATAAGGAACACACCCATTATCAAGAAATCACATTAGGATTCTCTTTTTAACCTGTTCCTTAAAACACTAGTGCTTAGGAAATCTATTGGAGGCAGAAGCCGTCAAGGGTAGCTTAGGGTTAGTGTTAGGGTTAGGGTGAGGGCTAGGGTATGGCTTAGGGTACGGGTTCGGGGAGGGGTTCGGGTAGGGCGTAGGGTATGGGTTAGGGTTAGGGTTAGGGCTAGTGTTAGGGTTAGGGCTCGGTTTAGGGTACGGGTTAGGATTAGGGTACGCGTTAAGATTAGGGTAGGGGTTAGGGTTAGGGTACGCGTTAGGGTGAGGGTAGTTATTAAACCTATCCCACTCTCTAGATACCCCTTAGCACGTAAAGGAATATTATTTGGGGGTCCAGCCATGGAGAAGAGTTTAGACACGAGGAGAAGATAAGGAACACACCCATTATCAAGAAATCACATTAGGATTCTCTTTTTAACCTGTTCCTTAAAACACTAGTGCTTAGGAAATCTATTGGAGGCAGAAGCAGTCAAGGGTAGCTTAGGGTTAGGGTTAGGGTTAGGGTGAGGGTTAGGGCTCGGTTAAGGGTACGGGTTAGGATTAGGGTACGCGTTAGTGTTAGGGTAGTGGTTAGGGTTAGGGTACGCTTTAGGGTGAGGGTAGTTATTAAACCTATCCCACTCTCTAGATACCCCTTAGCACGTACAGGAATATTATTTGGGGGTCCAGCCATGGAGAAGAGTTTAGACACTAGGAGAAGATAAGGAACACACCCATTATCCCGAAATCACATTAGGATTCTCTTTTTAACCTGTTCCTTAAAACACTAGTGTTTACGAAATCTATTGGAGGCAGAAGCCGTCAAGGGTAGCTTAGGGTTAGGGTTAGGGTTAGGATGAGGGTTAGGGTACGGCTTAGGGTACGGGTTCGGGGAGGGTTTCGGGTAGGGCGTAGGGTATAGGTTAGGGTTAGGGTTAGGGTTAGTGTTAGGGTTAGGGCTCGGTTTAGGGTACGGGTTCGGATTAGGGTACGCGTTAGGGTTAGGGTAGGGGTTAGGGTTAGTGTACGCGTTATGGTGAGGGTAGTTATTAAACCTATCCCACTCTCTAGATACCCCTTAGCACGTACAGGAATATTATTGGCGGTCCAGCCATGGAGAAGAGTTTAGACACGAGGAGAAGATAAGGAACACACCCATTATCACGAAATCACATTAGGATTCTCTTTTTAACCTGTTCCTTAAAACACTAGTGCTTAGGAAATCTATTGGAGGCAGAAGCAGTCAAGGGTAGCTTAGGGTTAGGGTTAGGGTTAGGGTGAGGGTTAGGGTATGGCTTAGGGTACGGGTTCGGGGAGGGGTTCGGGTAGGGAGTAGGGTATGGGTTAGGGTTAGGGTTAGGGTTAGTGTTAGGTTTAGGGCTCGGTGTAGGTTACGGGTTAGGATTAGGGTACGCGTTAGGGTTAGGGTAGGGGTTAGGGTTAGGGTACGCGTTAGGGTGGGAGTAGTTATTAAACCTATCCCACTCTCTAGATACCCCTTAGCACGTAAAGGAATATTATTTGGGGGTCCAGCCATGGAGAAGAGTTTAGACACGAGGAGAAGATAAGGAACACACCCATTATCACGAAATCACATTAGGATTCTCTTTTTAACCTGTTCCTTAAAACACTACTGCTTAGGAAATCTATTGGAGGCAGAAGCAGTCAAGGGTAGCTTAGGGTTAGGGTTAGGGTTAGGGTGAGGGTTAGGGTACGGCTTAGGGTACGGGTTCGGGGAGGGGTTCGGGTAGAGCGTAGGGTATGGGTTAGGGTTAGGGTTAGGGCTAGTGTTAGGTTTAGGGCTCGGTTTAGGATACGGGTTAGGATTAGGGTACGCGTTAGGGTTAGGGTAGGGGTTAGGGTTAGGGTACGCGTTAGGGTGAGGGGAGTTATTAAACCTATCCCACTCTCTAGATACCCCTTAGCACGTAAAGGAATATTATTTGGGGGTCCAGCCATGGAGAAGAGTTTAGACACGAGGAGAAGATAACGAACACACCCATTATCAAGAAATCACATTACGATTCTCTTTTTAACCTGTTCCTTAAAACACTAGTGCTTAGGAAATCTATTGGAGGCAGAAGCCTTCAAGGGTAGCTTAGGGTTAGGGTTAGTGTTAGGGTGAGGGTTAGGGTACGGCTTAGGGTACGGGTTCGGGGAGGGGTTCGGGTAGGGCGTAGGTTATGGGTTAGGGTTAGGGTTAGGGTTAGTGTTAGGGTTAGGGCTCAGTTTAGGGTACGGGTTAGGATTAGGGTACGCGTTAGGGTTAGGGTAGGGGTTAGGGTTAGTGTACGCGTTAGGGTGAGGGTAGTTATTAAACCTATCCCACTCTGTAGATACCCCTTAGCACGTACAGGAATATTATTGGGGGTCCAGCCATGGAGAAGTGTTTAGACACTAGGAGAAGATAAGGAACACACCCATTATCACGAAATCACTTTAGGATTCTCTTTTTAAACTGTTCCTTAAAACACTAGTGCTTAGGCAATCTATTGGAGGCAGAAGCAGTCAAGGGTAGCTTAGGGTTAGGGTTAGGGTTAGGGTGAGTGTTAGGGTATGGCTTAGGGTACGGGTTCGGGGAGGGGTTCGGGTAGGGCGTAGGGTATGGGTTAGGTATAGGGTTAGGGCTAGAGTTAGGGTTAGGGCTCGGTTTAGGATATGGGTTAGGATTAGGGTACGCGTTAGGGTTAGGGTAGGGGTTAGGGTTAGGGTACGCGTTAGGGTGTGGGTATTTATTAAACCTATCCCACTCTCTAGATACCCCTTAGCACATAAAGGAATATTATTTGGGGGTCCAGCCATGGAGAAGAGTTTAGACACGAGGAGAAGATAAGGAACACACCCATTATCAAGAAATCACATTAGGATTCTCTTTTTCACCTGTTCCTTAAAACACTAGTGCTTAGGAAATCTATTGGTGGCAGAAGCAATCAAGGGTAGCTTAGGGTTAGGGTTAGGGTTAGGGTGAGGGTTAGGGTATGGCTTAGGGTACGGGTTCGGGGAGGGGTTCGGGTAGGGCGTAGGGTATGGGTTAGTTATAGAGTTAGGGCTAGTGTTAGGGTTAGGGCTCGGTTTAGGGTATGGGTTAGGATTAGGGTACGCGTTAGGGTTAGGGTAGGGGTTAGGGTTAGGGTACGCGTTAGGGTGGGGGTAGTTATTAAACCTATCACACTCTCTAGATACCCCTTAGCACGTAAAGGTATATTATTTGGGGGTCCAGCCATGGAGAAGAGTTTGGACACGAGGAGAAGATAAGGAATACACCCATTATCAAGAAATCACATTAGGATTCTCTTTTTCACCTGTTCCTTAAAACACTAGTGCTTAGGAAATCTATTGGAGGCAGAAGCAGTCAAGGGTAGCTTAGGGTTAGGGTTAGGGTTAGGGTGAGGGTTAGGGTATGGCTTAGGGTACGGGTTCGGGGAGGGGTTCGGGTAGGGCGTAGGGTATGGGTTAGGGTTAGGGTTAGGGTTAGTGTTAGGGTTAGGGCTCGGTTTAGGGTACGGGTTAGGATTAGGGTACTCGTTAGGGTTAGGGTAGGGGTTAGGGTTAGTGTACGCGTTAGGGTGAGGGTAGTTATTAAACCTATCCCACTCTCTAGATACCCCTTAGCACGTAAAGGAATATTAATGGGGGTCCAGCCATGGAGAAGAGTTTAGACACTAGGAGAAGATAAGGAACACACCCATTATCACGAAATCACATTAGGATTCTCTTTTTAACCTGTTCCTTAAAACACTAGTGCTTAGGAAATCTATTGGAGGCAGAAGCAGTCAAGGGTAGCTTAGGGTTAGGGTTAGGGTTAGGGTGAGGGTTAGGGTATGGCTTAGGGTACGGGTTCGGGGAGGGGTTCGGGTAGGGCGTACGGTATGGGTTAGGGTTAGGGTTAGGGTTAGTGTTAGGGTTAGGGCTCGGTTAAGGGTACGGGTTAGGATTAGGGTACGCGTTAGTGTTAGGGTAGTGGTTAGGGTTAGGGTACGCTTTAGGGTGAGGGTAGTTATTAAACCTATCCCACTCTCTAGATACCCCTTAGCACGTAAAGTAATATTATTTGGGGGTCCAGCCATGGAGAATAGTTTAGACACTAGGAGAAGATAAGGAACACACCCATTATCAGGAAATCACATTAGGATTCTCTTTTCAACCTGTTCCTTAAAACACTAGTGCTTAGGAAATCTATTGGAGGCAGAAGCCGTCAAGGGTAGCTTAGGGATAGGGTTAGGGTTAGGGTGAGGGTTAGGGTACGGCTTAGGGTACGGGTTCGGCGAGGGTTTCGGGTAGGGCGTAGGGTATGGGTTAGGGTTAGGGTTAGGGTTAGTGTTAGGGTTAGGGCTCGGTTTAGGGTACGGGTTAGGATTAGGGTACGCGTTAGGGTTAGGGTAGGGGTTAGGGTTAGTGTACGCGTTAGGGTGAGGGTAGTTATTAAACCTATCCCACTCTCTAGATACCCCTTAGCACGTACAGGAATATTATTGGGGGTCCAGCCATGGAGAAGTGTTTAGACACTAGGAGAAGATAAGGAACACACCCATTATCACGAAATCACTTTAGGATTCTCTTTTTAAACTGTTCCTTAAAACACTAGGGCTTAGGAAATCTATTGGAGGCAGAAGCAGTCAAGGGGAGCTTAGGGTTAGGGTTAGGGTTAGGGTGAGTGTTAGGGTATGGCTTAGGGTACGGGTTCGGGGAGGGGTTCGGGTAGGGCGTAGGGTATGGGTTAGGGTTAGGGTTAGGGTTAGTGTTAGGTTTAGGGCTCGGTTTAGGGTACGGGTTAGGATTAGGGTACGCGTTAGGGTTAGGGTAGGGGTTAGGGTTAGGGTACGCGTTAGGGTGGGGGTATTTATTAAACCTATCCCACTCTCTAGATACCCCTTAGCACATAAAGGAATATTATTTGGGGGTCCAGCCATGGAGAAGAGTTTAGACACGAGGAGAAGATAAGGAACACACCCATTATCAAGAAATCACATTAGGATTCTCTTTTTCACCTGTTCCTTAAAACACTAGTGCTTAGGAAATCTATTGGAAGCAGAAGCAGTCAAGGGTAGCTTGGGGTTAGGGTTAGGGTTAGGGTGAGGGTTAGGGTATGGCTTAGGGCACGGGTTCGGGGAGGGGTTCGGGTAGGGCGTAGGGTATGGGTCAGGGTTAGGGTTAGGGTTAGTGTTAGGGTTAGGGCTCGGTTTAGGGTACGGGTTAGGATTAGGGTACGCGTTAGTGTTAGGGTAGGGGTTAGGGTTAGGGTACGCGATAGGGTGAAGTTAGTTATTAAACCTATCCCACTCTCTAGATACACCTTAGCACGTAAAGGAATATTATTTGGGGATCCAACCATGAAGAAGAGTTTAGACACTAGGAGAAGATAAGGAACACACCCATTATCAAGAAATCACATTAGGATTCTCTTTTTAACCTGTTCCTTAAAACACTAGTGCTTAGGAAATCTATTGGAGGCAGAAGCAGTCAAGGGTAGCTTAGGGTTAGGGTGAGGGTTAGGGTACGGCTTAGGGTACGGGTTCGGGGAGGGGTTCGGGTAGGGCGTAGGGTATTGGTTAGGGTTAGGGTTAGGGCTAGTGTTAGGGTTAGGGCTCGGTTTAGGGTACGGGTTAGGATTAGGGTACGCGTTAGGGTTAGGGTAGGGGTTAGGATTAGGGAACGCGTTAGGGTGAGGGTAGTTATTAAACCTATCCCACTCTCTAGATACCCCTTAGCACGTAAAGGAACATTATTTGTGGGTCCAGCCATGGAGAAGAGTTTAGACACGAGGAGAAGATAAGGAACACACCCATTATCAAGAAATCACATTAGGATTCTCTTTTTAACCTGTTCCTTAAA
The DNA here is from genome assembly GCF_949987535.1 of Balaenoptera acutorostrata. Classification (NCBI taxonomy): domain Eukaryota; kingdom Metazoa; phylum Chordata; class Mammalia; order Artiodactyla; family Balaenopteridae; genus Balaenoptera; species Balaenoptera acutorostrata. Next base: position 440,467 of record NW_026646592.1, read on the forward strand.
ACACTAGTGCTTAGGAAATCTATTGGAGGCAGAAGCCGTCAAGGGTAGCTTAGGGTTAGTGTTAGGGTTAGGGTGAGGGCTAGGGTATGGCTTAGGGTACGGGTTCGGGGAGGGGTTCGGGTAGGGCGTAGGGTATGGTTTAGGGTTAGGGTTAGGGCTAGTGTTAGGGTTAGGGCTCGGTTTAGGGTACGGGTTAGGATTAGGGTACGCGTTAGGATTAGGGTAGGGGTTAGGGTTAGGGTACGCGTTAGGGTGAGTGTAGTTATTAAACCTATCCCACTCTCTAGATACCCCTTAGCACGTAAAGGAATATTATTTGGGTGTCCAGCCATGGAGAAGAGTTTAGACATGAGGAGAAGATAAGGAACACACCCATTATCAAGAAATCACATTAGGATTCTCTTTTTAACCTGTTCCTTAAAACACTAGTGCTTAGGAAATCTATTGGAGGCAGAAGCAGTCAAGGGTAGCTTAGGGTTAGGGTTAGGGTTAGGGTGAGGGTTAGGGCTCGGTTAAGGGTACGGGTTAGGATTAGGGTACGCGTTAGTGTTAGGGTAGTGGTTAGGGTTAGGGTACGCTTTAGGGTGAGGGTAGTTATTAAACCTATCCCACTCTCTAGATACCCCTTAGCACGTACAGGAATATTATTTGGGGGTCCAGCCATGGAGAAGAGTTTAGACACTAGGAGAAGATAAGGAACACACCCATTATCCCGAAATCACATTAGGATTCTCTTTTTAACCTGTTCCTTAAAACACTAGTGCTTACGAAATCTATTGGAGGCAGAAGCCGTCAAGGGTAGCTTAGGGTTAGGGTTAGGGTTAGGGTGAGGGTTAGGGTACGGCTTAGGGTACGGGTTCGGGGAGGGTTTCGGGTAGGGCGTAGGGTATAGGTTAGGGTTAGGGTTAGGGTTAGTGTTAGGGTTAGGGCTCGGTTTAGGGTACGGGTTAGGATTAGGGTACGCGTTAGGGTTAGGGTAGGGGTTAGGGTTAGTGTACGCGTTATGGTGAGGGTAGTTATTAAACCTATCCCACTCTCTAGATACCCCTTAGCACGTACAGGAATATTATTGGGGGTCCAGCCATGGAGAAGAGTTTAGACACGAGGAGAAGATAAGGAACACACCCATTATCACGAAATCACATTAGGATTCTCTTTTTAACCTGTTCCTTAAAACACTAGTGCTTAGGAAATCTATTGGAGGCAGAAGCAGTCAAGGGTAGCTTAGGGTTAGGGTTAGGGTTAGGGTGAGGGTTAGGGTATGGCTTAGGGAACGGGTTCGGGGAGGGGTTCGGGTAGGGAGTAGGTTATGGGTTAGGGTTAGGGTTAGGGTTAGTGTTAGGTTTAGGGCTCGGTGTAGGTTACGGGTTAGGATTAGGGTACGCGTTAGGGTTAGGGTAGGGGTTAGGGTTAGGGTACGCGTTAGGGTGGGAGTAGTTATTAAACCTATCCCACTCTCTAGATACCCCTTAGCACGTAAAGGAATATTATTTGGGGGTCCAGCCATGGAGAAGAGTTTAGACACGAGGAGAAGATAAGGAACACACCCATTATCACGAAATCACATTAGGATTCTCTTTTTAACCTGTTCCTTAAAACACTAGTGCTTAGGAAATCTATTGGAGGCAGAAGCAGTCAAGGGTAGCTTAGGGTTAGGGTTAGGGTTAGGGTGAGGGTTAGGGTACGGCTTAGGGTACGGGTTCGGGGAGGGGTTCGGGTAGAGCGTAGGGTATGGGTTAGGGTTAGGGTTAGGGCTAGTGTTAGGTTTAGGGCTCGGTTTAGGATACGGGTTAGGATTAGGGTACGCGTTAGGGTTAGGGTAGGGGTTAGGGTTAGGGTACGCGTTAGGGTGAGGGTAGTTATTAAACCTATCCCACTCTCTAGATACCCCTTAGCACGTAAAGGAATATTATTTGGGGGTCCAGCCATGGAGAAGAGTTTAGACACGAGGAGAAGATAACGAACACACCCATTATCAAGAAATCACATTACGATTCTCTTTTTAACCTGTTCCTTAAAACACTAGTGCTTAGGAAATCTATTGGAGGAAGAAGCAGTCAAGGGTAGCTTAAGGTTAGGGTTAGGGTTAGGGTGAGGGTTAGGGTACGGCTTAGGGTACGGTTTCGGGGAGGGGTTCGGGTAGGGCGTAGGGTATGGGTTAGGGTTAGGGTTAGGGTTAGTGTTAGGGTTAGGGCTCGGTTAAGGGTACGGGTTAGGATTAGGGTACGCGTTAGTGTTAGGGTAGTGGTTAGGGTAAGGGTACGCTTTAGGGTGCGGGTAGTTATTAAACCTATCCCACTCTCTAGATACCCCTTAGCACGTAAAGGAATATTATTTAGGGGTCCAGCCATGGAGAAGAGTTTAGACACTAGGAGAAAATAAGGAACACACCCATTATCAAGAAATCACATTAGGATTCTCTTTTTAACCTGTTCCTTAAAACACTAGTGCTTAGGAACTCTATTGGAGGCAGAAGCCTTCAAGGGTAGCTTAGGGTTAGGGTTAGTGTTAGGGTGAGGGTTAGGGTACGGCTTAGGGTACGGGTTCGGGGAGGGGTTCGGGTAGGGCGTAGGTTATGGGTTAGGGTTAGGGTTAGGGTTAGTTTTAGGGTTAGGGCTCGGTTTAGGGTACGGGTTAGGATTAGGGTACGCGTTAGGGTTAGGGTAGGGGTTAGGGTTAGTGTACGCGTTAGGGTGAGGGTAGTTATTAAACCTATCCCACTCTCTAGATACCCCTTAGCACGTACAGGAATATTATTGGGGGTCCAGCCATGGAGAAGAGTTTAGACACTAGGAGAAGATAAGGAACACACCCATTATCACGAAATCACATTAGGATTCTCTTTTTAACCTGTTCCTTAAAACACTAGTGCTTAGGAAATCTATTGGTGGCAGAAGCAATCAAGGGTAGCTTAGGGTTAGGGTTAGGGTTAGGGTGAGGGTTAGGGTATGGCTTAGGGTACGGGTTCGGGGAGGGGTTCGGGTAGGGCGTAGGGTATGGGTTAGGTATAGGGTTAGGGCTAGTGTTAGGGTTAGGGCTCGGTTTAGGGTATGGGTTAGGATTAGGGTACGCGTTAGGGTTAGGGTAGGGGTTAGGGTTAGGGTACGCGTTAGGGTGAGTGTAGTTATTAAACCTATCACACTCTCTAGATACCCCTTAGCACGTAAAGGTATATTATTTGGGGGTCCAGCCATGGAGAAGAGTTTAGACACGAGGAGAAGATAAGGAATACACCCATTATCAAGAAATCACATTAGGATTCTCTTTTTCACCTGTTCCTTAAAACACTAGTGCTTAGGAAATCTATTGGAGGCAGAAGCAGTCAAGGGTAGCTTAGGGTTAGGGTTAGGGTTAGGGTGAGGGTTAGGGTACGGCTTAGGTTACGGGTTCGGGGAGGGGTTCGTGTAGGGCGTAGGGTATGGGTTAGGGTTAGGGTTAGGGTTAGGGTTAGGGTTATTGTTAGGGTTAGGGCTCGGTTTAGGGTACGGGTTAGGATTAGGGTACGTGTTAGGGTTAGGGTAGGGGTTAGGGTTAGTGTACGCGTTAGGGTGAGGGTAGTTATTAAACCTATCCCACTCTCTACATACCCCTTAGCACGTACAGAAATATTATTGGGGGTCCAGCCATGGAGAAGAGTTTAGACACTAGGAGAAGATAAGGAACACACCCATTATCAAGAAATCACATTAGGATTCTCTTTTTAACCTGTTCCTTAAAACATTAGTGCTTAGGAAATCTATTGGTGGCAGAAGCAATCAAGGGTAGCTTAGGGTTAGGGTTAGGTTTAGGGTGAGGGTTAGGGTATGGCTTAGGGTACGGGTTCGGGGAGGGGTTCGGGTAGGGCGTAGGGTATGGGTTAGGGTTAGGGTTAGGGTTAGTGTTAGGGTTAGGGCTCGGTTTAGGGTACGGGTTAGGATTAGGGTACGCGTTAGTGTTAGGGTAGGGGTTAGGGTTAGGGTACGCGATAGGGTGAGGTTAGTTATTAAACCTATCCCACTCTCTAGATACCCCTTAGCACGTAAAGGAATATTATTTGGGGGTCAAGCCATGGAGAAGAGTTTAGACACTAGGAGAAGATAAGGAACACACCCATTATCAAGAAATCACATTAGGATTCTCTTTTTAACCTGTTCCTTAAAACACTAGTGCTTAGGAAATCTATTGGAGGCAGAAGCAGTCAAGGGTAGCTTAAGGTTAGTGTTAGGGTTAGGGTGAGGGTTAGGGTACGGCTTAGGGTACGGGTTCGGGGAGGGGTTCGGGTAGGGCGTAGGGTATGGGTTAGGGTTAGGGTTAGGGTTAGTGTTAGGGTTAGGGTTAGGGCTCGGTTTAGGGTACGGGTTAGGATTAGGGTACGCGTTAGGGTTAGGGTAGGGGTTAGGGTTAGTGTACGCGTTAGGGTGGGAGTAGTTATTAAACCTCTGCCACTCTCTAGATACCCCTTAGCACGTAAAGGAATATTATTTGGGTGTCCAGCCATGGAGAATAGTTTAGACACGAGGAGAAGATAAGGAACACACCCATTATCACGAAATCACATTAGGATTCTCTTTTTAACCTGTTCCTTAAAACACTAGTGCTTAGGAAATCTATTGGAGGCAGAAGCAGTCAAGGGTAGCTTAGGGTTAGGGATAGGGTTAGGGTGAGGGTTAGGGTACGGCTTAGGGTACGGGTTCGGGGAGGGGTTCGGGTAGAGCGTAGGGTATGGGTTAGGGTTAGGGTTAGGGCTAGTGTTAGGTTTAGGGCTCGGTTTAGGGTACGGGTTAGGATTATGGTACGCATTAGGGTTAGGGTAGGGGTTAGGGTTAGGGTACGCGTTAGGGTGAGGGTAGTTATTAAACGTATCCCACTCTCTAGATACCCCTTAGCACTTAAAGGAATATTATTTGGGGGTCCAGCCATGGAGAAGAGTTTAGACACGAGGAGAAGATAAGGAACACACCCATTATCAAGAAATCACATTAGGATTCTCTTTTTAACCTGTTCCTTAAAACACTAGTGCTTAGGAAATCTATTGGAGGAAGAAGCAGTCAAGGGTAGCTTAGGGTTAGGGTTAGGGTTAGGGTGAGGGTTAGGGTACGGCTTAGGGTACGGGTTCGGGGAGGGGTTCGGGTAGGGCGTAGGGTATGGTTTAGGGTTAGGGTTAGGGTTAGTGTTAAGGTTAGGGCTCGGTTAAGGGTACGGGTTAGGATTAGGGTACGCGTTAGTGTTAGGGTACTGGTTAGGGTAAGGGTACGCATTAGGGTGAGGGTAGTTATTAAACCTATCCCACTCTCTAGATACCCCTTAGCACGTAAAGGAATATTATTTGGGGGTCCAGCCATGGAGAAGAGTTTAGACACTAGGAGAAGATAAGGAACACACCCATTATCAAGAAATCACATTAGGATTCTCTTTTTAACCTGTTCCTTAAAACACTAGTGCTTAGGAAATCTATTGGAGGCAGAAGCCGTCAAGGGTAGCTTAGGGTTAGGGTTAGGGTTAGGGTGAGGGTTAGGGTACGGCTTAGGGTACGGGTTCGGGGAGGGGTTCGGGTA